>NW_026602919.1:0-205000 GCF_947242115.1 Biomphalaria glabrata | reverse complement strand
GATATCCCCCAAAAAATAAATATAATACTGGATATCTAATTTTTTATTCATTGACATCTAATTTAATGAAATAGAACACATAATCTTATCTTATCATAAGCAAGAAATGCAAGATGTTTTAAGAAATATATTATTGTATTTGTCATCATTTCAGTTGGCATTGCTAGAGCAGCATTAAGGCAGTCAATGAATGCAACTTATTTGGTGAGCATGGAGCCACCTGGTCTGGGATTTTTGTTAATATTGATGCCCACCACAGGAACAGAACAATCTTACCCTGGGAATCAAACTCTGAGGTAAGCAAAGAACAAAGCCTCTTTGTAAAAAAAAAATGCCCATGGAAAGATAACAAAAGTAAAAAAAAAAAATTATGTGGGCAGACTCTTGACAAAGTGCAAAACAATGAGTCCTAATAATGTAACTAACTTGAAAGGTTCTTTTTGGGGACTTGATGGTCAAAGATATTAGCATAGTACATGGGCTCTGGTGCTGTGGCTAGTTCGGAGATCTGTTTGTATCCTCAGAGCTTATCTATATTTAACCATATTTTATTCACCTCTTTATAACCATTTTACCATTGTAATATGAGGCCAAAGAAAAAGAATGTATGTACTAGGTACTAGGCAGCCTAGCAGAGAAACTTCATTTTTGTAGATCACTCAGTCTACAACTGCTATTAGTCTTACATCTCCTATTCTCAACCACAGCAACTCTTTCTATTTTCAGTTTGTATTCATGTTTAATAGGAACTGACATTTATTTTGAATATCCCATTATTTGGTCTCTGCACAGTCCACTACATGGTTTTCATTTTGCATGATTAACCTGGCTGTTCAATGCTCTAATGACACAGGGGAAGGAATACTTGGACAAACTTGTCCTAGCATATGGAAAAAGAAATGTGCTTTTATCTTTGTGTCTTTCTTAGTATATTATTAGGTGTGTTTTGTATTTGCAAATTTTTGTTCAGTGTTTAATGTTTTATTACTGTACTTTTTAGTCTTTAGTTCAGAAATTTCTAAATTTAGTGACTTTACCAATGGTGTTACTCAAATGTGAATATTTGTTTGTTATAAATCTCATGGCTCTATTTTGCATCATGTATTTCAATTTTATGTTTATGTTAGGTTGTTTTCATTTATTTGGGGGGGGGGGGGAGGTAATTACTTATACCAATTATTAAATCATATCATTTAATGAGCCATAAAAAAAATTGTTACTTGCTTTGAAAATAAGAAATATGCAGTACATATGCATTGCAAATAAATGAATCTACAGATGTAGCAGGACTAGTTGAAAATAAAGCACTTTTATGGCATAATGTGAGATCTAGTCAGTTTCATCAGGAAACCAAGCACTTGACTACTCTGCTGCCATGTATATTCCTCAAAACCTAATCTTGTGAACTTTCAATGGACAAGAATCCTGGATCTTGATATTTGCATACTCTTGTATCCTTGAACTTTTTGAAATGACTTTTTTTTTTGTATCGCAGGACACTGATGCCTCTCTTCTATTGAGTGTAAGTTGGCCTGCATTAGCCATAAATGAAGATGATGTTAGAATGAAAACAATTGAGAAGGTCCTTCGCAAGTTAAAAGGCAACTTTGGTATCAAACATTTTCCTAGAGATAGGTACAAAACAGCTATAGAGGACAAAAATAGAAAGTATTACCGCCCTGCTGAAATAAAGGTATGAGTTTAAAAAAATTGTTTAAAAAAATAGTTCTTACTTTACATTTACACACTGTTTTAAGTTTGTACATTTTTGTTTCAAGTTTCTCAGTACTGTTTTTTTAACTGAAGTAAACAAAGAAAAGTCAGTTTATTCAATCTTTAGCCACAGCAACAAAACAGCAAAAAGAAACTACATCCTAAAAATAGACTCAGCCAATAAATAAAGAAGAAAATCCAACATATCTTGGTGTAAAACTAGACCAAAGACTGTCTCTAAAACACTTTATGGCAGATTTAAAAGAAAAGGCATCACAAAGATTAAACATAATAAAACACCTAGCAGGAACATCCTGGGGAGCTGAAAAGAAAACCTCAAGACAGTTATACACTGGATATGTCTGGATAACTGTCTCTCCATACAAGTAGCTGCCAACAAAACCTATCAATCATCATTAGATACAATCCAAAACCAAGCCTTGTGGCTAATTAGTGGAGGTATGAGAACTACTCCCACAGCAGCCTGTGAAATAGACTCCAATATTGAACCATTAAGTTAAGGCGCAACAGAGCAGCATTAGAAGCTATTGAGAGATACAGAAGGTTGGAGGACGATCATCCAAATAAATTACTAACACAGAGAAATAGGAAAAACAACCAAAAAAAGCAAAGGACTTTGATCCAACTTTCTGATGAACTAGCCCTAAAACACCACCTACCCAATAACAGAGAAAAAATTACCAGGTTTTCAAACATTACACCCGGACTAAACTACAAACAACCAACCATCAAAACACATTTACTAAATAACA
Organism: Biomphalaria glabrata; assembly: GCF_947242115.1. NCBI lineage: Eukaryota > Metazoa > Mollusca > Gastropoda > Planorbidae > Biomphalaria > Biomphalaria glabrata. The sequence continues at coordinate 202,514 of NW_026602919.1, read as the reverse complement.
CCTTAACAAAAGAATCAAATCCTCTGGAGCTCAAAGTAGGCACGCTTGAAACAATCGAAAGCTATAAAAAAACAGCTATCCATATTTATACAGACGGATCGGCTTTCAAAGCTACCGTCAATGCTGGTCTTGGTGCCTTCCTGGTCTTCCCTAAAAATAAACACTTTGAGATAAGCGCACCCTGTGGCGATTACTGCTCAAACTTCCAAGCCGAAATTGAGACAATTACCATAGCACTTCAGACAGTGGAAAATAAATTATATGAAGGAGTGCAACCACCATCAGATATTGTTGTCTTTACAGACTCCCAATCTACTCTGCAAGCACTTAACAGCAGCACCTCAAACAGCCCAAGAGAGTTGACAACACTCATTGTGATAATCCACCAGATGATATCAAAATTAAATATCAATATCACACTACAGTGGATCCCTGGACACATTGGCATCATGGGAAATGAAAATGCAGATAAGCTATCAAAGGCAGGTTCATCTATGGAACAACCAGATAGACCTGTTAACTACCTCACCCTAATGTCAATGTTAGTCAACAATCACAAAGAGGAGTGGCTCAACCAATGGGCATCAGGAAACACAGACAGAGCCATGTACAGAGAAATGACTAAGCCTAACAAACTATACAGTATTAACTTCCTCCCCCGCAAAGAACAATCTACAATCTTCCAACTAAGAACAGGACACACACCACTATTAAATTACCACCTGAACAAAATAAACTCCACACAACTACCCCTTTGCAGACACTGCGCCCACCCCTTTGAAACCGTAAATCATATCCTCTTTGAATGCCCCTCCCTAATCCACCTTAGGCAGACCCTACTTCCACTACAGCCCAACATAACCAACACCCTCTACGGCAGTGCTGAACAACTGAAGAAAACAGCACACTTTTTTTCCTTGGCACAGTCTGCAATAGACCTCACAGCTCAGCAGCACTAAAGCTGGCTAGAAGAAGAAGAAGAAACTGAAGTAATAGTACATCTCCCACAATTTGAATTAATCTACCCAAAGAACCCAACTATGTTTAAAAATTTAAAAAAAGATTATATAGTACTAAAAAAAATATTTATGTTTTAATTGGTTTTAAAAATTATTTGTTCTGGTACAGGTGCATTTCAACTAAGCACAAAGCCTCCCTATTTCAGATAAGTTTCTTTTATAATGTGCTTCAACAGAGCCATGATGTTCACCTGTCCAATTCATGATGAGTTTTGAAAAAGGAACAAAAAAATATTTTTAGAATAATTGAAAATGATAGAGCCTAGCCTTCTGAATGAAACCTGTCCCACATCTCTAGTGTCACTTCAACCCATACTTATATCAAGTCAATTGCTACATTTAAGATTATCTTAAAATATTTGTTTGATTTTCAGTTTATAAGCACAGTAAGACTTTCTGATCTTTTGGCATCATTTTACAAAGCTCAGGTAAGGCTCATTTTTCTTGTTTGTTTTACTTTACTACCTTAATGTAAAAGTATTTGATCAGTGGTTGTTTTTTTTTAAAGGCTAAAAAATCTTTCAAAACCTTCCTTGGCTTTTTGAAGGATCATCTGAATCATCTTCTTCTTCCTCATTCTTATTTTTATGCTGGAGCATTCAGATGACTTAACCAATATTTTTATATCAACTGCGCAGTGGTTTTAATCAGGGATCTCTCCATATAGTTTCTTTCTATTGGGGTGTATTGGGGTCAGTTTCTTGTACAGGCCTCATGGTAAAGAGAACAGTTTTGAAGGACATTCTCTGGTGACACTTCACATAGGCAGATTTCACTGGTTCCAATTTTGAGCTTCCGGTACATATGTTGTCTCATTCTGTTGTGTCCAGTCCTGAGTCGAAAGATTAGGCATTGATCTTGTCAGGATAGCTTATAATAGGCATCAATTGTTTCTTGTCTGAATCATCTAAAATAAAACATCTATTAACAGCTCACATCATATTTAATGTATAGTTCGTTCATTATAATTCATAGGACACATCTGTCCTCTAGGTGGCACATTCCATTTTTTTGTGCCTTTGTGATGAGCTTGGAATGTTTGGCTGCATACTGGGTAAATGTAAGGTTGTGTTGATTTCTATATTATTTCTTTCAAGGCTGATTTTTTTTATCCTTTGCAGTTTGTGCTCCTATTCTCATAGTGTGGTGTCCATATGCTCTATCATTTAGAGCTAAGCTTCATGGTATGCCTTCTATACACTGTCCATGATTCAAAGCATAAAGAATTGATGAGAGGAAAACAGTCAGACTGACCTCTAGTTAAGTTTGTATGGTGATGGCTTCTCTGTGCCAGACACTTTTGGTCATTCTGTCTTAGCTATTTGGGAGTCTATGTCTAGGTATCATTATGTGTCAGAACCAAGTTTAAGCTTGATATTTTAAGTTCCTAAGTTAATTGATCAGCAAACCTTTCTTCTCTACTATATCATGTTTTGTATGCTAAAAATGTTTTTTTTTTTTTTTTTTTTTTTTTCAATATGTAAACAAATATTTAGTGAGGATAAGACAGTTCAAATGTTTTTTTTTTTGTTTTGAAGAAGACAGAAACTGCCAGACAGTCTGCTCTGAACTCCCAAGAGTACTCAAATTACCAGGTAAAAGTTTGTGATAGGATCTAGTAACTGTTGATTATTATGAACGAATAATAATAAGACTCTGGATATAACTTATAAGACATGAAATCAGCTGTTTAATCTAACGCCATATTGGTTGACAACAACAGTTACAAGGGATGTTACTCCCAAACACCGATTGGTGCAACCTATATAAAACACACATCAACATCCTTCCCTTTCTATAGCTAACAAAATACATATTAGAAATATTTGCAATTAAAATAACAAACATTAATAACTCATCATATTTTATAAATATTATAACAACTAAAAAAATAAATTTCAATTGAGAGTGTGACACATATAGAATAAATATTTCAACATGCATATTAATATTGTCATAAAAATTCTTAGTACATGTCATAATCCCTATGCCACACAGGTCTATTTGTTTCTCGAGTGCTAGTTCTTGCTGGCATATTTCTATCGCAATTATTGTCTGGTACATGAGAAACTACTTCAGACTGTGATGCATGTTGAGAACAGTTATCAGAGAAATCTGGCCTTTCATTATCATCATCATCATCATCCAAGACATTCCCATCATAGACATCTGTGTCAGTGTCTTTCAAAATAGTTTTACTTGGCCTAATATGAAATCTGTTGCGTATGTAGAGTCCTCCATTATCTCCCTTGATCTTATAAGATCTTGGAGATGGATGTTCCCTGATCATTCCAGGATACCATCCTGTTTGACCTGGGTTTTGGTAATAAATAGTTTGCCCTAGATGGAGTTTTGGTAAATCCCGAGCTTGCTTATCATATTGTATTTTTACTTGTTGTTTGTAATTCTCTTTTTTCTCAGCTACATCATGTTCACTTAAACACTTTGAAGTGCTGGGAATATATGTCCGAGGACTTCTTTTGAGGCACATTTCAGCTGGGCTAAATCCAATACATTGCTGAGGTGTATTTCTGAGTTCCAGTAAAGCTTCATAAGGATCATCACCATTATGTTTAGTTTTCAGTATTAGATTCTTCATTAGCTTTACAGCAGCTTCAGCCTTCCCATTTCTTCTCGGATAACCAGGATCTGATCTGATGTGATTGATGTTCCATCGCCTTGTGAATCTCAAAAACTCATTTGAACTAAATTGTTGACCGCCATCTGTTACTAACAATTTTGGAGCACCAAGGCGAGCAAATTGTCCTTTTAATTTTCTAATCACATCTTGTGATGTTGTTGTTGAAAGATAATCATACTCAATAAAATTAGAGTAATAATCAACAGTAATTAGATACTGTCTTCCATCCACTTCCATCAGGTCAGCTCCAACTTTTTCCCATGGAACATTTCCTTCATCATGTTGTATAAGTGTTTCTCTCTGGTTCATAGGTTTTCTTTCTTGACAAGCAGTGCATGTCTCTGCCATCTGCTTTGTTTCATCAGCCATGCCTGGCCAGAATATCATCTGTCGGTCCCTCCTCATCATTCCATCATATGCAATGTGTGCTGTGTGCAGGTTTTTCTTCATTTCTTGGCGCATACTGAAAGGTATGACTACCCTTTCTCCTTTCAAAATTACTCCATTACTAAGTCCCAAAGTATCAGCAAAATCAAAATATGGTCTTATCATGTTGTCTAAATCTTGTTTCCTTTGAGGCCATCCATTCATAATTTGCTCTGATAATTTATTTAATGTGTCATCTAAGTCTGTTTCTTGTTTTATTCTTTCTAATAATGGATCCGGTATATCCACAACTTGTCCACATACGTTAAACACTTCATCTTGCTTCTCCTCTTGATTGCACAGTCGTGATAATGTGTCAGCAATGTGTAAACTGTTTCCTTCTACCCACTGAAATGAGAAATCATAACGATTGCTCCTTAACATCAAGTTTTGTAATCTTCTTGGAGCCTGGTTTAGAGGCTTCCTTAAGATGTTTGCAAGTGGCTTATGATCATTTACTATTATGACATGTCTTCCAAATGTATATTGATTAAATCTTTCTAGCCCAAAAACCACGGCAAGTAGTTCTTTTTCAATGAGCCCACCGTTTTTCAGTTGGTGTCAATGCTCTAGAGGCAAAGTCTATTGGTTGTCCTTCTTGCATTAGTACAGCTCCAAGTCCATGTTGACTACTGTCCACTTGTATTTCCAGTTTCTTGTCAGGGTTGTAGAATATAAAACTGGAGTATTAGTAATCATTGTTTTTATCTTGTTGAATGCCTCTTCACATTTTTCAGTCCATCTAAAATTGCAATCTTTCTTTGTTAGTTCTCTTAATGGTTGAGACACTTTGGCTAGATTGTTCAAAAATTTTGACAAATACTGCACCATTCCACATAATTTTCTTGCTTCCTGGCTATTTTCTGGTTTCTTCATTTCCAGAATAGCTTTGATCTTCTTTGTGTCAGGCTTTATGCCTTGTGTACTAATGCAGTGTCCCATGAAACTTATCTGGTCTTGTTTCTATACTGTTTTCGTTTCATTTGATTTAATGCATTTCTCTTTGCATCTCTCTCTTAATCTCTTCAGTTTGTCAGAGTGATCTTTTTCTGCTTCTTCTTTGGACTGACCACATCCCACAATCAGGATATCATCAGCCACATTAATGCATCCTTCTAATCCTAACAATGCTTCTGTTAACTTCTTCTGGAATATTTCTCCACTTACACTTAGTCCAAAAGGAAGTCTTGACCATCTGTAGCGCCCATATGGTGTGATCATGGTTGTTAGTAGACTAGACTTTTCATCTAGATGTACATGCCAGTAAGCCTCCTTTACGTCCAATTTAGAAAATATTTTAGCATTTAGGAACTGTGGCATTACAGCTTCCATAGTTGGTAACTTAAAATGTTCTCTTTTTAAAGCAGTGTTTAGATGTCTTGGTTCAATGCAGATCCTTAAATCCCCATTTGGCTTTTGAATCACAGCCATCTGGCTGACCCAATCTGTAGGTTCATTTACAGGAATTAATATTTTCCTTTTTACTAATGTCTCTATTTCTGCTTCCACTTTCTTTTGAAATGCAAATGGTATATTACGACAAGGTGATACCACCGGAGCTATGTTCTCATTGATAGTTAATGATGTTTCACCTAAATCTCCCAGATGACAATCCATTGTGTTTACTTGTGATATGAATCTATCTTCATTTAATGTGATCAGACTTAAACTATGGCATGTTTTACGGCCTAATAAGGATTGATAGTGGTTCTCTACAACTGTGAATGTTACCAAATAATTCTTTTTGTTTTTAGGATTTGTTATTATTAAGTTAGCAGTGCCCTTGGTTTTTAATTTGGAATTATTTCACATTGTTAATGTTTGAACACTCTTCTTAATTTGTGTCTTTTTAACATATTTCTTACATATAATGTTGACATCTGCTCCTGTGTCCAGTTGAAATCTTATTTGTTGACTATTTATTATGAATAGTGCTGTCATTCTGTCCCTATTTATGTTTAACACATTAATTGAGTTTAATTGTTCCTCTTGGTCAAATTGATCCATTGCATATGCATATGTATTTTATTCTTAGTCTTACACTTAACTGCAAAATGATTTTTGCCTTTGCATTTATTGCAATTTTTTCCCCAAGCTGGGCATGTTGTTCTGTTCACTGCATGTCTGCCTCCACAAAACCAGCAATCTATTAATTTGTTTCTGTTGTCATTTTTCTTCTGTTCTATCTTATCTCTCTTCACAACAGTTTCCTTATTTATCTTTGCCAATCCTTTTGCAGTTTGCTCGTATGTTTGGCATATCTCTATGCACTTCTTCAAGGTAAGATCATCATGATTCAGTAATCTCTCCTGCAATCTTTTCTCCACGGCGAATATAATCTTGTCTCTAATCATTCTATCCTTTTCTTTAAAATTACATTTTTCAGCCTGAGCTCTAAGCTGTGTAATGAACACATCACAAGATGACACCTTTTCTATGTTCCAAAATCTAAAACTTTCCAGAACTTCATTTTTCTGGGGTTGTAATAGTCGTGTAATTTCTTTAGTAATATTTGCGGGTCATTTACGTCTTCATTCTCATCATGCTGCAACTGCTCACAAATCTCTTGGGCCTGAGGTCCAGCACAATGTAATATTATTGCTTTTTTGTCTGATTTTAGGTTTTTCTTCAGCTTCTATTGCTAACAGTAACAGTTCCACTTGTCTTCTCCATTGGCGAAAGTTTTCACTGACATTACCTTCAGTCACATTTAACTCTGTTGGTGGTTTAAGTAGACCTTCTGCCATCTTCCACGAAAACTTCACTATAGTATATCTACCGTAACTGAATAACCCCGAGCCTCTCTATATATATTTAATAATATTCTAGACTGAGACTCTGGAATCTACTAGATTCTAGATCTACACTTTAGATCTATTTTTTTTTTTAAATTTAACTAGATTTATATTACTGATATAAATCTAAATATAGTTCTTGTTACCGCTGCCACCATGTTGATTATTATGAACGAATAATAACAAGACTCTGGATATAACTTATAAGACATGAAATCAGCTGTTTAATCTAACGCCATATTGGTTGACAACAACAGTTACAAAGGATGTTACTCCCAAACACCGATTGGTGCAACCTATATAAAACACACATCAACAGTAACTATAATATATTTGTAAAGTTAACAATAGCTCTAATATAAGTGTTTGTATAAAATTATGCAATGACATTTTAACATGAGTTGTAAATTGTTTTTTTTTTAAGGCCCCTTCATATGTTGACCTAACAAAGTCAAAGTTGCCAAGGAGAGTTGAGTAAATAGAAGGTTTGTGAATAAACATTTATATAAGTTGTTTATAGACATATTTTACTATCTTGCCCTGGATGTGGCAAAATATGTAGGACACAGCTGGGGCTGTGTAGCCACGGGAAATACTGCATTCCTCGCTAATCTTCGGACTCTTAAGACAAGCCTTATTATTACTGGCTTACAAAAAAGGAAGAGCTGCTATTAGTTTTGTGTGGTAGTATGACCATCTGACTGTCATGTTTAGATCTCAAAAACTAGAAAAACTGATTTTATGCTATTTTGCAACTTGCTAAGTTTATATTCAACAACTAATAATTGCCTTGTCATAAGGAGTCCTTTTTTTAATCTTAAGTATCTAATCAGTTTTCTGTAAAAACTTTTCTTTTTTTTCTGTTATCTTTGAAGATTCTAATTTGTTGAATCTGGGAAGAAATGGGCATATTGAATGGTTATCATTATGATAGTGTCAAGATGTATTTAATAATTATATACAATTCAAATAGCTAGTAACTAATTACATATTTGTATCATTATTTTTCAGCGCAAAAGTTTCATTTATTAACTTTTAAAGCAATAACACATTTGAATGTTCAAGTATCCACCTGACTGATGAATGTTCAAGTATCCACCAGACAGATGAATGTTCAAGTATCCACCAGACAGATGAATGTTCAAGTATACACCAGATAGATGAATGTTCAAGTATCCACTAGACAGATGAATGTTCAAGTATCCACCAGACAGTTGAATGTGCAAGTATCCACTAGACAGATGAATGTTCAAGTATCCACCATTTCATTAATTATCATATTTCTCTTTTAGGAAAATGTTTCTGTTTTCACTTTATTTTATTTTGTACCAGTCTATTATTTTGTACCATTAAGAATTTATATTTTATGTTAGTAAAAAAGATGTTTGAAATTTTGTAGCAAAATTTAAAAAAAAAAATCTCCTCTATATATATTAAAATAGTAATTTACTCAACCTTGGAATCCTATCACTGAACTGGGAAAGCTAGCTTTGATTGTTTTTGTTGTTGTAAATAGCCATATGGATAGTGTGTATATTATGCAAAGGTTGATTATTAGCTATTAAGGTTGGAGTTTTCCTTTTTTTTAATTTTTACATGATTTCAATGTTAAATACCACTGTAGTTGTCTTTCTGATAATGATGTTATGATGTGGTCTTGGTATATTTTTTCTGTGATTAGATGTTGTAACATATAGATATTGACAATGTACAAAGTTTATATACAACCAAGTTCATACATTAATCTATTTCACAATCATACAAACTATAAACTGCGTAAAGCTTTTTGTTATTATTAAAAATATAAACTGTAAAGTATTGGATACTAAAATGCATTTTAATTTATTCTTCCCGAGCTATACTTTATTGCTTCTTCATTTTGTGTGTGCACAATCTATTGAATTAATAATGTAATTTTTTGTGAGATGATTTGTGTTGGTCACATGTATAAGTCATTAGTTTCTATCATGATTTTTTTAAAAGTATTTGTGTAAAACCAGAGAGGTTTCCTTAAATTTGTACTTTATTAATTTTTTATGTTACATTTTTGTTTAGTTTTAATTTTACTTACAAGCTGAATTTGTATACATAGCTATGATTTGATTTGATGGAATTCTTCTTTTTGTAAAATTTTACATGGTCTAAGGTTTTTGAGTTCATTGAAGCTTTTTTTCAAAACTGTCTGAAGAGTTGAACTGAAGGCTTGTGAAACAATAGGCCAGCAAAAAATAACAAAAGCTTCCTCTCACCAGCCTGACTGAAATGATTGTTCTGTCTGGAAGAGATCCTACTTGGTGTCTGTATCACACTACTATTTCCAATGCTTCAGAAGCTCCAGACACAGGGGCTAGAGATTGGCAGACTGCTAAGCACACCAAGAACTCCTGCCATCTTCCTGCTCTTTACCACACTCAACAATCCCCATTCCATTTGTGAAACAGAATGTTGGGATTGTTGACATGGTCATAAAGACTCTCTTCCCAACCAAGAATTGAGCAATGCTTTTCCATTCCTAATGAAGTCTTGTTTTCTTACTTCCTTGAAGCCTAATTGTTTTGACCCAGGGGTGGGGGGGCACTATGTTGTAGACTGGGATGTTTGCTTTCTGACAGCATTGTAGAATAATTATATTGTAATAAAATATTTTTCAAATAAAAAAATTAAATGAAACAAAACCTACATCTTGGCTATTAAAATCCAGGTTAATACTGCTATTTGTTATATAATGTATGTGTCACTGTCATGAGATGTATACATTGGATGCTTACATAAACATTGGTTTTGTGAAACATCAGTCAATTGTATTTATGACCCTACTCTAAATGGCCTAAAATGTTGAACATAAGAGTACCAGTTCAATGTTAGAGAAAATAATAGTAAGTAGGGGAGACAATAAAAGAGTTTTAATATGTTCCATCTTCTTGTTTAGTCCACTTTTGTGAATTATAGTTGAAGTTTAATTGTGTTTAATCATATTAGCCACCCAACTCTATTATAAAAATCGTATTATACAATGCAACTTTTATTTATAGACAATGGCCCTGTAAGAAGGTAAAGTACCACAATGACCAACCAGCATTACTTTCCCCAACTACTGTCTGGTGCCCAATAGATTTGGTTGGACTCTCAGGCATCATTCTATGGCCTCCTATGGATCATCTCGGTGAGATGAATGTCTGGGCATTAGCTGTGGTTGGAATGATGTTGCCCACACATCAGTTCCTCCCTCTCCATGCAGCTGATATATCCAAAGGAACGGCAGTGCCGATACAGTTTGGGGTTAGCGGCTTCGCAGGTTCTGCCAGAGTGTAGCAAAGGAACATCCAGATTTAACAAATTACTGACAAAAACCACACTGACAACATATTTAATAAGAAAAATACCATGATTTAATAAGTTGAAATAAAAAATCATGAATACAAACAATGATTCAATTAAGTTTAAAAACTTAAGTTTAAAATCAGATCAGTGAGTAAACACAAGTTCTGTACTGATTATCTAGTAGCCATTTCTATCAAGCTACTATTGATTTCATTGTCAGTCATGTAGCAAGGAGTTGCACTAGATTTGGCGTAGGTTTTGATGACTTTATATTTCTCTGTAGCCATCTTCCTAAGAGCCCTGATAGCAAACATTCCAGCTTCTGTGCCAACACTACGAATTTCCGCTCCTGTTGATAAAAGCAAATAAAAAAGTAAAAATAAAATAAAAAAAACAATAGACCTCTTTTGTTTTTTAACCAATGCTTTAACAAACAAATGATTAATTCAAAAGTTAGAAAAAAAAAGCATAAAAACACAGACACTATGGAGTCGCTATCAAAATAATCAGTATGACAAGATTCTAAATAAATACTATTCAGATTTATTTCTCTTATAACCACGGCATGGGGCTCAGCAGCCCAAACCAACCTAAGAAAAATAGACAAGGTTCAAAATATTGGTCTAAGGATAATGACAGGAGCAATCAAAACAACACCCATAAGAGCTATGGAGGAAACCGCTGCCCTGATCTCTGGCTGAAAGAAGAGAAGTAAAAATCCTTTCCCAATTCACTAAATTGGAAACCTTGGAGAGGCACCCATTCAGAACAAAAATCCACAAAACTGGCACAAAAAAACGTCTCAAAAGGACCAATTTCATACAGGAATCTCTAAACCTAAAAAAGAAACACCAACTTGAAAAAATTACTCTGGAATCCTTGATAAACTATAATGAATCTCCACCCTGGGACGAAAGCCCTCTTCCTACTATAAGGGACCATATTGAAAACATAAAAAGAAAATCTGATTACAGACCAACAGAGCTCAAGGAAATAGTGAACTGTTTTCTACATACCAATTACCCTAGCAATCAGTGGATCAGATTTTACACAGATGGCTCATCCCATAAAGCCACCACAAATGGAAGAGCTGGAATACTTATCAAATGGCCAGATGGAGGAAAACTAGAAAAATCCATTGCAACTGGAGAACTCTCTGACAGTCACAGAGCAGAAAGGGAAGCACTAGCACTAGCTGCTACCATGCTAGCAAATCATCCATGTTCCCCAAAAAGTCAGATTGTCTTTCTAACCGATGCGAAAAAAACCCTCAGAAGCTTGCAAAACTCTGATTCCTCTTATATCAAACACCTCAGAACAGCACTTACAAAGCTCAACAACAACAGAAAAAAAACAACGTAATCAATGGATACCAGCTCATATACAACTAGAAGGAAATGAGAAGGCTGACACACTTGCCAAGAGTGGGAGAACCAACTCACAAATAAACTTTGCACTCTATCCAGAAGAAATGAAGAAATTAATTGTAAAAAAAATAAATGAGAAATGGACGAGCTCTCATTCAAATCACAAGAAAGATGACGCTTACTATAAGCTATCCTGACAAGACCAACGTCTAATCTTTTGAATCAGGACCGGACACAACAGAATGCGACAACACATGTACCGCAAGCTCAAAATTGGAACCAGTGAAATCTGCCCATGTGGAGTATCACCAGAGAATGCAGACCACGTCCTCCAAAACTTTACCAAGAGGCCCGCATAAGACATTGGCCCCAAATCACCCCAATAGAAAGAAAACTATATGGAGAGCTCCCTGATTTGGAAACCACTGCGCAGTTCATCTCATGTATTGGTCTAGTCATATCAACACTCCAACATAACAATGAGAACGAAGAAGAAGAAGAAGAATTTCTCTTTTAATGTAAGTTGATTCAAAAGGAAATCTAGGTTTACTTCTGTATACTATTATCAAGAGTAGATGAGAAGATTAACATTAAGAGTGTTTGTTGAGAGGAAAGAACATAGTTTGTGAGAGAATTAAATTTGTAAACAATAACTATCATTGTGGTAACTACATTATGATGAATACACAGTTTTTAAAGCTAATGTACATTAAAATGAAGTAATTGCTATCAAATAGCTTGTATTCATACATGAATTTGTCAATAATAGAAAGAGTATCAAGTATTAGATTGCAGAGTGAAAGTATAAACTTGAATGGAAGAAAGAGAAAGTAGTCAAGTCTAAACATCAAAGTATGACTAGGAAAATCTCAATGTAATGTCTCAACACCAAATATGACTAGCAAAGTCTCATCTCAACATCAAATAGGATTAGGAAAGTCCCACTGTAATATCTCAACACTAAATTTGAGTACTTCTTTGAACCCAGCTTGGTAAAATAGTTTCAATAGCTCTAATAGCTTTATGGAGTCTTATGTTCTAAGTAAGTTGCAGGCAACTGATTGTTGGCTTAAAAGGCTAAAAGGCAGCCATAAATGTTTTGTAATCATTGATAGTCATATGGTTAGGGTTAGTGAATGTTTTATGTAGTGGCTGGTTATGATTTTTCAATAAAGTTTCGCTACTTTGCATTTTAAGGGTTCTTATTTAGGATTTTAATGTATTAATCTGGAGTCATTTAATTTTTTACCAAATAAATATCCTTGCTCTTTCCATTCACTACAAAGTATTCCTTTATTTTTCTAATTATTTCTTTATAGAGCGCATCTTTCATGTTTATAACATGCTCATGGTCTTATCTCTTTTAGTGGAAACTTGGAGTAAAAAGGTTTCTGTACTGCATTTAGAGGCTCAGCAAACACAACTCAGCTCGAGTAAGATTTGAGCTCAAGCCCCATTGATAGGGAGCCAAGAGATTTTATCCAAAACAGCTACACATCCCACTTCTTTTAACATTGTTAATTACCCCATAAATATAAACATAATAATGTGAATACATACCTGTACTGTTTGGGCATAATCTAGCCAGCAGCTCATAACGAATATCTTTCTCTACACTCATAGATCTAGCATGTATTTTACATATATGTGTACGGCCCTGCAAAATGATAAGTGTTATGTAATAATTCATGAAATGTTAATATTCAATGAAAAAAAGTTATAACAAATAAAAAGTTGTAGTAACATAAAGAAAAACTAAACATTTAATTTTCTGAAGACAGGTATTTTAATTTCGGGATCTTTAGCATACCTCGGAGTCCACCCAGCTCTAATGGGTAGCTAATATAAGTTAGAGAAAAAGAAAAGCCAGTTGGTCATTGTGCTGGCGACATGACAACCTTGTTAACCATGGGCCACAGAAACAGACCTTTTCATCATCTGCCAATAGACTTTATTTTACTTTTTAGAAAGCTAATGCTTCCAATTAATGCAGTTTAGTTCATAGCCAATTGATAAATCTAAAAAAAATATTGGTGGGGCACTGACCATTTGACCCTAATGCTGAGGTTCCAATGTCTATAACATTGAAACAATAAAGCAATTGTTGGCAACATAAATATCAGACATTTTTAATACAATTGTGTGTCTTTGGACATTTTGTGTATTAAATTATTGTTAATTATTATTATTAATTGTTATTATTAATTATATATCAGTTATAAGCATTCTTGGCTACCAAGTGAAAATACATTTTTACACCAACAATGTTGCCAACAATACACTAACATTCCTTACATATTTCAAAAAGAATAAAAATTAAAATCCTTAAGTTTCTTTCTTTAAATCATAAAAAAAATCACACATATAAACATAACACATTATACAATTTATAAATGCTAAGCTATAAACTGCTTGAGTATGTATGTGAGGAGAGCTTCAATTGAAATCACATTGTAGACAAGGTATTTTTGATTTGATTCCACGTTGTGCTTGCTGAGAGCCTAAAGGAAGGACTCACCGATATCCTCCCCCCCCCCCCCAATATGTCAACAAAAGTTATTGAACCAGAATGCACTGTGCTTGCTATAGGAGCATGGAAGTTATGCTAATCAAAAGCAATAATAATACCAGCAATAATAAACAGCATGACTACTGGCCAGAGATGAAGGCTTCAATTCAGCTTTCATCACCACATTTTGAAAAGCATGAACTAAAAATGTAAGTCATTCAGTGTTGCCAGACATAAGCACTGTAATGAACATCTTCACCATCACTTGTTCCATAAGTTGGATGGATCACTGGGTCAACAGAGATGCTGCCCATCAAAGCTTTTCTGCTTTTCTCTTAGTGATAAATCTGAAATGTTGACAAATTACCTTTCTATGTTTCTCTGCTGGCTCAAAACCAAGGACTTTACCAACAAAATAAAACTCTCCATCTAATGAGGTTTGTATCGTCTCTGCTTTTTGATAGCCATGTTGCTTCCCTAAAAATGCAAAATATTAAAAATTTCTTTAGAAAATGTTATGTACTCTTGTTTTCACTATTTTTGTCTAACAGCCTATAAGCATAACTGACACGACTAGAATGACAATTTAAAGTCAAAACTAGGAAAGTTTATATCATACAAAGCAAGATAGAAAAAGGTTCATCATGGTCCACTAGCAGGTTACTAGAGACAGTTATCTATCTTAGAAATAATTTTTTTAGAGTGATTATATGTGTACCAAAAAAAAAAAAATTATGTTTCATATCACATTAACAAGCAGTTTGTGACACTTATGCATCAATGAAGTTGCAAGCATAAAAAAAGATTCTACTTCTATAGTATACTAGCATTACCCTTGGTTCTTCCACCTGATTTGTTCTCAGGCTATACATTGTTTATTTTGGCTAAAAACTCTTTTTTTTTTCTGCACTTCCAATAAAATTTCCTGCATTTTATTTTCAGCCCAAAAAGCCTAGTATCAATTACATTGAATTCATAAAGACACATACTTTTGGTGTTTGAATTCTAAGAACACTTTTCTCCCCATCCTCAAACAAACAAAAATGGTACATACAATCTTCTTTCTTCTTCCTTCTCATTTTTTTATTGGAGCATTCAGATGACTGGACCAGTATATGAGATTATTTTCGCAGTGGTTTCCAAATCAGGGAACTCTCCATATAGTTTTCTTTCTATTAGGGTGTTTATGGGCCAGTGTCATGTACAGCCTCTTGGTAAAGAGAGCAGTTTTGGAGGAGATGGTCAGCATTCTCTGGTGACACTCCACATGGGCAGATTTCAGTTTCTGATTTTGAGCTTCCGATACATCTGTTGTTGCATTCTGTTGTGTCTGGATGTTTTACTCCCATGAAACAGTTTTAAAGGCACATCACTATTCATGATTTAGTTTATCTTCACATATCATTATTTTTAAAGTTGGTCAGTTGTAGCACCTTTATCTGGACATGCATCTTATACACATTAAAAAATATTTTACACTTATATTTATAGCCTATCAAGTTCTTCTTCTTCTTCTTCTAGCCAGCTTTATTGCTGCTGAGCTGTGAGCTCTTTTGTAGACTGTGCCAAGGAAAAAAAGTGTGCTATTTTATTCAGTTGTTCAGCACTGCCATACAGGGTGTTGGTTATGTTGGGCTGTAGTGGAAGTAGGGTCTGCCTAAGGTGGATTAGAGAGGGGCATTCAAAGAGGATATGGTTTACGGTTTCAAAGGGGTGGGCGCAATGTCTGCAAAGGGGTAGTTGTGTGGAGTTTATTTTGTTCAGGTGGTAATTTAATAGTGGTGTGTGTCCTGTTCTTAGTTGGAAGATTGTAGATTGTTCTTTGCTGGGGAGGAAGTTAATACTGTCCAGTTTGTTAGGCGTAGTCATTTCTCTGTACATGGCTCTGCCTGTGTTTCCTGATGCCCATTGGTTGAGCCACTCCTCTTTGTGATTGTTGACTAACATTGACCTTAGGGTGAGGTAGTTAACAGGTCTATCTGGTTGTTCCATAGATGAACCTGCCTTTGATAGCTTATCTGCCTTTTCATTTCCCATGATGCCAATGTGTCCAGGGATCCACTGTAGTGTAATATTGATATTTAATTTTGATATCATCTGGTGGATTATCACAATGAGTGTTGTCAACTCTCTTGGGCTGTTTGAGGTGCTGCTGTTAAGTGCTTGCAGACTAGATTGGGAGTCTGTAAAGACAACAATATCTGATGGTGGTTGCACTCCTTCATATAATTTGTTTTCCACTGTCTGGAGTGCTATGGTAATTGCCTCAATTTCGGCTTGGAAGTTTGAGCAGTAATCACCACAGGGTGCGCTTATCTCAAAGTGTTTATTTTTAGGGAAGACCAGGAAGGCACCAAGACCAGCATTGATGCTAGCTTTGAAAGCCGATCCGTCTGTATAAATATGGATAGCTGTTTTTTGATAGCTTTCGATTGTTTCAAGCATGCCTACTTTGAGCTCCAGTGGATTTGATTCTTTTGTTAAGGTGTTATTTAGTAAATGTGTTTTGATGGTTGGTTGTTTGTAGTTTAGTTCGGGTGTAATGTTTGAAAACTTGGTAATTTTTTCTATGTTATTGGGTAGGTGGTGTTTTAGGGCTAGTTCATCAGTAAGTTGGATCAGAGTCCTTTGCTTTTTTTGGTTGTTTTTCCTATTTCTCTGTGTTAGTAATTTATTTGGATGATCGTCCTCCAACCTTCTGTATCTCTCAATAGCTTCTAATGCTGCTCTGTTGCGCCTTAACTTAAGAGGTTCAATATTGGAGTCTATTTCACAGGCTGCTTTGGGAGTAGTTCTCATACCTCCACTAATTAACCGCAAGGCTTGGTTTTGGATTGTATCTAATGATGATTGATAGGTTTTGTTGGCAGCTACTTGTATGGAGAGACAGTTATCCATTACAGATCTGACATATCCAGTGTATAACTGTCTTAAGGTTTTCTTTTCAGCTCCCCAGGATGTTCCTGCTAGGTGTTTTATTATGTTTAATCTTTGTGATGCCTTTTCTTTTAAATCTGCCATAAAGTGTTTTAGAGACAGTCTTTGGTCTAGTTTTACACCAAGATATGTTGGATTTTCTTCTTTATTTATTGGCTGAGAGTCTATTTTTAGGATGTAGTTTCTTTTTGCTGTTTTGTTGCTGTGGCTAAAGATTGAATAAACTGACTTTTCTTTGTTTATTTCCATTTTCCATAATTTTGAATATGTGGAGATAGTTGTGAGGGCTCTATTTAGTTTGGATCTAGTTAGCACTGGATATTTCTCTGTAGTCCAAATTAAAAGGTCGTCTGCATAAAGTGCCTTATTGACCGAAATGAGGTCCGGGAGGTCATTCATGAAGATTAGAAAGAGAGTGCAGCTAAGGGCTGAACCTTGTGGTAGTCCTTCTTCCAAACTTTTTTTTACTAGAGATGGCACCTTCGAATCGGGTTTGGATGGTTCTGTTTTTTAAGAATGCCCTGATCCAGCTGTACATTTTTCATGGATGCCCATTTTTTTCATCTTCAAAAATAGACCTTTTCTCCACACTCTATCATAGGCTTGCTGCAAATCTATAAATACTGCTGTAGTGTGCTTGTTTTCATGAAACCCTTCTACTGTGTCCTGGATAAAACGAAAGAGGGGTGATCTTCTGTTCTACTTGCTTTCCTGAAGCCAGCTTGTGCATTGTGGAGTGAGCAAGTACTTTCTAGCCACCAATAAAGTCGGTTATTGATCATTTTTTCTGCCATTTTGCCAATGTTGGATGTTAGAGATATTGGTCTATAACTTTTTGGGTCTCCAGGTGGTTTATTTTTCTTTAAAATGGGTATTATGTTTGCAGTTCTCCATTCCTGTGGTATGTCTCCAGTTTTCCATGTATGGTTGATAAAGTTAAATATACAGTTTTGGGCCTGTGGTCCTAGTCCCCGAAGCATTTCATTTGTTATTTTATCGGGTCCAGGGGATTTTCTTGACTTGAGGCTTTTTAGGGCAGTATTGAGCTCATGCAGAGTGAAGGGAGTGTCAAAGATCTGACAGTTGACTGTTGGAGCTTTTTCTTCTTTCTTTAAGATATTACTGAAGGCCTGGTCCAGTTGTTTTCTTGGCTTTGACTTGTTAATGCTGGCAAAATATTTATTGAAGGTTCAGCCTTTTTAAGGTTTTCTGTTATTATGTCGTCAGTGCCTTTTATAGGTTGGGGGTTTGTTATTTGTTTCTTTCCTGCTAGCCGGTGCAGAAGTGTCCAGGCCTTTCGACCATCCTTGCTTAGATCTAGTTGTTCGCATGTTGTGGTCCACTTTTTCTTTTTTTCTGTTTTAATTTTGTATCTTATAAGCCCTGTCAATTTGTTGTACGTTGTCTTGTTCTCTCTAGTAGTTTTTTTTTCTATAGTCTTCCTGGCCATGTTTCTTTCTTTTACTAATTTATCTAATTCAGGTGTCCAAAAAGGTTTGTATTTTTTAACTTGGCCTCGAGGGATGTATTTTTTTGCTGCTTGTAAGATGTTGGAGACTATAGTTGTGTAGGTTGAATTGACATCTGTCTCAATTATGCTTGATAGTCTTGTGTCTGTTTCTTGTGAAAAAGCTGCCCAGTTAGCTTTTTTATAGTTCCATCTAGTTGTTTTGTTGGATTGGTATCTACCTGGCATTCCAATATTGAGGAGTATAGGCCTGTGGTCACTACCTATGTCTTCAAGTACTGTTATTTTAGAAGAGTCGGTAATGTCTGTAGAGATAAAAGTTAGGTCAGGTCTGCTAGTTGTGTTGTGTGCTCTGTGGAGGAAAGTTGGAGGTGTAGTTTTGTTTTGCAGAAGGTGTAGGTTAGAGGCATTTGTTACATCCTCTATTTCTTTGCCACGCTTGTTGTAGTGTGGGTAGCCTAGGGAAGGTGTGTGTGCATTGAAGTCGCCAGCTATTATTGTCCTTGTGTAGTGTGGTAGTTGTATGTCTATTTCTGCAGTTGATGATGGTAGGCAATAGTAGTTTTTGATGGTGTACTTTGTTCCTCCTCTCCAAAGAAGTATTTCCTGAGTGTCGATGTCTGTATTGTTCTGTATTTGTTTTACTATGGCTTGTGTGTCGTTTCTTATGAGGGTCATAATTCCCTGGCATTTGGTGCAAAGGCATCTGTACTGTGTGTAGCTTGTGATGTTTATTTTTTTCTTGGGCAGTGGTGTTTCTTGCAATAGCGCTATGTGTATATCATGCTTCTTGAGTATGTGTTGGAGTTCTGTTGTCTTGTTTTGTAGACCTAAGATGTTGAGTTGCAAAAGGTTTAGGTGTTTGCTGCTAGTCTGTTTTTTTTTTCCAGTAGCTGACTTATCACAGGCAGTCCTGGAAGAAACTGCCATGCGCAGAACTTTTACGAGGCGACGTCTGAGCTCGTATGGATTTTTCATTAAATTCCTTGGCATTTAGTGTAGGCTGGGTGTTTCCTCAGGCTTTAAAAAAAATATATAAATCTATAGTCCCCGCATTTTAAGGGAGTTTTCAGTCTTGGCAATTTTCTCCAATACTGACATAAAAGGAAACATCTAGGTCTGAAGACCATAACCGGAATATCCATGGGACAAGGTGGGGTTGGCCAATGGTCCATTCTCCGCCATCCATAGAGCTCTCCAAATGGAACTTTTCTGCAGTAGAAAGCTTAAAGTGGACTGTGCCCTGGGTATGCTCTGTGGAATCGTCACATCCTGGATCCAGGCCCCTTCACGATATCACATTCACCAGATTTAGAAAAAAAACACTTCATGATGGGTTTATGTCTAGTATTAGAATGTAGTGAGACAAGGACCCCCGTCTGGTGTAGTGCAATCCAGACCTCTGTCAAAAAGCACCTAGAGGGGAGGAAGGTCCACTATTATTCACTTAGTGAAATGCAAGTGGAAAGGCAGTGGTGTTATTTATTTCTCTTGGTCATTTCCAAGCCCCGATACCCACACGGGGGAGTATCGCCACAGAGTGGAGGTTTGGAGTCAGAGTTTTCCTTCTCCTAGATGGGTTGCGTTATTTAGGCTGACGTGCCCCATCAACACGAAGCTAAACTGGTTTTGAGGCGCCAGTGTTCCGCCTTTCATCCCTTCTCCTGTCAGTTTGTAAGAACAGGTTCCGCCGGATTTTTGAGAAAATCACACGTGAAGGCCAGGAGCTGGATTTGACTGTCAGAGGCATTTAGAGATGCAAGCCATGGGAGCATTTCTTGGAAAGTGGGTGCTTATCCCCACTTTCACCCCCGGCATTGACAGTCCTTTGGAACCCAGCCTATCAAGTTAAAATAGACTGATTACCACAAACAGGGAGGTGCAGTGGCTGAGATGTAAGGCGCTTAACTTCTGAACCAAGGGTCCAGGGTTTGAATCCTGGTTTAGACCCAGCTCTAATGGGTACCTGACATAAGTTGGGGAAAAAGTAAAGGTGGTTGGTCATTCTGTTGGCCACATGACACCCTCATTAGCCGTAGGCCACAGAATCAGATGACCTTTACATCATCTGCCCTATAAACCACAAGATCGGAAAGGGGAACTTTTTTTTTCTTTTTACCACAAACAGATTTACACAAAAAATCCCCCCCCCCCCTCCAAAGAAAAGAAAAAAACTTTTTTACTGCTTTCATAAATAAAAAGGATGGTTAATGTTATGTCTATAAAAACATACCTTGAAACAAACATTGCAGTCCTTTTGCTTTAACTGCCTCATCTCAGCTTAGTTTAGGGGAACAACCTATGCACAAAATAAACACAGTTAAATAGATTGAACTCAAATTCTAGAAGGTCAATGAAATTTACATAAAAGAGTTATTTAGAAAATGAACTTTTCTCCAAGTCTTCATCCAGCCTTTCCTTCTGTTTTAATCAGAAATTGCATTGATATTGTCATTACAAGTTCTTTCAAAATGTTTTGAGTCAAGTCTAACTCTATTTTTCAATTAACACACTTGAGATTTTGCTGTTAATCTTTTGCCCTTTGTCAACAATCAGCCTAATGTATGGAAGACATTTGTATAGGCCATGCAGAGCTGAGATTGTCATCTGTGACATTTGTTTTTACACATCAATATTATACAAAGCCTCTTTCTCCATGCATATTTTTCATCATCTGATGCAGACAAAGCTGTTGTCCTTCAAGGATCCAATTGTTTTCTTTTGAATTTTGCACCTGTCTTTCAAAACAGGTTTTATTTTGACCTTAAATGTGTGTTCCACTGCCTTCTTGAGAGCTTAATTGTCTCTATCAGAAAGCATCAGTTGCCAGCTAAAAAAAATCACTTTTTAGCATGAGACGAATAAAAAAAATGCCAGAGGTAGTAAAAAGATAAATCTGATTCAAACCTTATCTTCAACTCCTTGAAAGAAACCCATTGGTGCTTGAATGTTGTGTGATGGATGGGAGACCTATCCTTATAAAGTTCTTTGCCATCTTGATCTAGAGGAGCTAAGAAAATATCCAAGATACCGGCTTTCAAATCTGAGAGTATCTAGCATCGAAATCTCAAGATCACTGCTCCCAAAGTGACTAAACATCTGACAGTAAATAAAAAAAAATATAAAAAACAATTAATATTTATTTTTTCTTGTATTGGAAAAAGCATGTATTATTAATATTATATTATTATAGACAATAAGGTCTGAAAGGGGAACTTTTTTTTAATGCTTTTTTTTTAAAGAAAATTCTAAATAATGAACTGATAGTGAGCTTAACAATGATCATGTATAAGGCTTGTCTTGGAGTCCAAAGATTAGTGAGGAGTGCAGTATTTCCCATGGCTGCGCAGCCCCAGCAGTGACCTACATATTTTGCCACATCCAGCGCAAGCATAACCATTGTTCGCAGGTGGTTAATTCAGATTTTCTTTTCGCCATCTGCATTTGTCCTTGGCAGCGGATTTTGTTTTGGTGTCAAATGTGTATCCCGCGGCCTTCGTGAGTGACCTCCAGCTGTATCCTTCTGAGGCCACATGCAACCAGGTGCTCTCTTCTATGTCAGCCAAGGAAAGCTGATGCCTAAGTTGGTCTTTGAAATGTTTCCGTGGGGCGCCTCTGTTACGTCAACCACCTTTTAGCTCACCTAAAAAGACTGCCTTTGGCATCTTCCATACGGGATACATGCCCTACCCAGCGTAAGTGCCAGACCATAATACATGATCATGTATATTGAGACATCAACCAATCAACACCCTGCCTACAACTAAAATAAAAAACTACTTAAACTCATTAATGCATGGCTAAAGCTAGAGCCATGTATCAAAGTTCTTTTCTAAAACTCTATTACAACTGTACAGAAATAAAGTTAAAATGCTGTCAATATGATAATTTGAGTCACTATCTGCTTCATATAGTATGTAAATGTTTCCCAAACTGTTTTCCCTCAGAAAGCCTGACTAGGTGTTCCACAAACTACTGGAATAATTAACATAAGACAATCAAAGCCATATTGTAAATCATGTGGAATATCTGAATTTTTCTTCTCTTCTACAGCAAGATGTCTTCACTCAATTCATAATTCCCATAGAATGAAGAAGATAAGATAATCCATGCATTGTTAACAGAAAGATGTTAATTAACCGTGATGTCATCCTCTGAGCTGAGTCAGCTAGAGCTGCTCCCAATGTTTATCCCTGTCAAGAATGCCTTGCTTTGGCAAGTCTTTCAAAACCTTTTACAACTTACACCTTCAAGTGTCTTTCAATAAACAAATCATGTTGATCATCTGCCAACATAAAGAAGTATACATAGATATTAGCATTTCAAAGTCATGGGCCAAAAGCTCAGTCATTTTTCATTTCGCTTCTATATCAATATTTTGATTTTTTGTCGGCTAAATGATTTGTGTACCTCATAGGAAAACAATGGGGTCCAGGGTTTGAACCTCAATGAAGATTGGGATTTTGAATTTTTAGGGTGCCCCTCAGTCCCCCAACTCTAATGGGTAACTGACTTTAGGTGGGGAAAATTAAGGTGGTTAGTCATTGTGCTGGACACATGAGGACCTGCTCATTAACCACTGGCCATAGAAACATTACCTTGACATCATTGGCTCCATGGATCGCAAGGTCTGAAAGGTAAACTTTACTTTTTGTAATACTTTTTTAAAAATTAATATCCACTGTGCATCCCATTACTTCTTACTTATGTATAATAGATTTCTCTTTTCCCTTCCTTGTGTTTCTTGAATCAAGTTCCTTTTTATAGAGCATTTTGATACCTCCAGAAAGCCAATAGATTATATTATTTGTCATAATGTCCAAAAGTAGAAACTAATTATTTTATAATGAGAATGTGGGTATAAGTGTTGTCTATCCAGTATCCAAAACTACACATTTTTCAAGAAAAAATCAACAAATTAAACATATTGAAAAGGTAATAAAAAATTAACAAGGATTATGTGAAGGTCTTTCCAAATTTTATTAATATTTGTGGTTAAACAGTAGAGTTCTTTTTATTTGTTTAAATAGATCATTAAGTGTAATACTTCAAGACCTATATCTAGTTCCTAATCTTCAGACAGTTGATCATGGATAAAATCTGAACATTTTCATTTCAATGTATGGATTCTATGGTGGAAAAATGTTCTACAACTTCTGCAAAGATCAGGCTCTGTTTTATCCACCATGGTCAAACACATCAACCTTAGACAAACAGTATCCACCCTAGACAAAAAGTATCCATTTCTAAATAAAAAAATACATACATATAATTTTCTTTACATATTTAAAAGAAAAAGAGAAAGATTACCTGAGGTGACAGACACCATCAGTATAGCAATATTTTTTTGAGATATCAGTTACTGGTTCGGAAACTGCAGATGGATCAGTCACTGTACAAACTTGGTCAGTAAAATTTGAAAAGTAGACAACTCCATGGTAAACAATAAAATCACCACCTGAAAACACAAATAAACAATAAGAGGATGTAGACACACAAATTATTACAATGTATGATTTTAATTCAATGTGAGCCAAAGGAATAGTTATAACCTTATATAGCCTTAAACACATCAAACATTTGAACTAGTGGCCAATAGTGCACCACATTTTAAGGATAAATGTATAAAATATACAGCTATTTTATTTGAATAAATGTGAATATTAAAGTCAATATAAACAAATATGAGACTGTGTGACAAAAGTTTAACTTAAATATTACATACTGTTTGCGTTTTTTTTTTTCTCTGTGTTCTCATTATAAATTGTAGGGTTCAGATATATATATATATATTTATCGAAGATGAACTCCATTCTTTTCAGATCAGGCAGCTTTCCATACAATCTTTATTCTAAAGGCTGTTGGGGGGCCAGTTTTTTGTATAGGCCTCATGATAAAACAAGGCCACTTGTTCTTTTCACTAGTTTCAACATCCAGAATAAGTGTTGCCTCATTATGTTGTGCCCTGTTCAAAGGTGAAAA
Organism: Biomphalaria glabrata; assembly: GCF_947242115.1. NCBI lineage: Eukaryota > Metazoa > Mollusca > Gastropoda > Planorbidae > Biomphalaria > Biomphalaria glabrata. The sequence continues at coordinate 178,049 of NW_026602919.1, read as the reverse complement.
ATAATTCATTGACTGTGTCCTGATAGAATGTAACATGCATCCTTAATCCTGATGTTTGAGTGACAACTGTTTTGGTTTTGGTTTATACTACTCTTTTTTTTTCTTTTTCTCTTCCAGATATAGTGGAATTTAAGAAAAGAAAAAGTAAAGTACCACTTTCAGACCTTGTGGTCTATAGGGCAGATGATGTAAAGGTCATCTGTTTCTGTGGCCTATGGTTATGTGTCCAACCACCTTTACTTTTCCCTAACTAATTTCAGGTACCCATTAGAGCTGGGTGGATTCAAGAGGTGCCCAAAGATCCCAAAATTAAAAACCCCAGTCTTCAGCAGGATTCAAACCATGCACCCTGGTTCAGTAGCCAAGTGCTTTACCACTTAGCCACTGCACCTCCCATGGAATTTAAGACTGCTTAGTTATTCTTCCATTTTGGCAGTGTCAGATTTTTCTTCTCCTCTATTTGAAAGTGTGCTGGGACCCATTGAAGAACAGTTTTCTTGCTATTATTGTTGAGATTTATAAGAGCTGTCCTGACTTTTTTGATAGAGGAGGCATCAGATTTTTTTAAACATTAGAAAGAAATGTTTATTCATTAGAAAGTGCATCTGAGAGATCGCCAGTGGCAATTAAATTTTCTAATCTTTCTTAATTGAGCCATTTATTGAATAAGACAGCTCCTCTGTTACTGGTGGATTCTTAAGATGATCCATCTGTATAATTGACCACTAGTTATTGGTTTATTAGATTTGTAGAAAAATATTCACCATTTTCTTGAGATCTTTCTGATTGTGATAAGATTTTTTGGTTATGTTTTCAATACTGTCTCATAGCAAAAAGAGAGCTTAGGTCCCAGGGAAGAGAGTCATTGCACTGTTTAACTGATTCATAAATTATATTTTATAAGTGGTGTTTCTTTGTTTGAGATTCTTGTATGAAATGGTCTTTTCAGTTAGTTTTGAGTGCCAGACTTGTGGGTTTAAGTTTTGAGTGGGTAGCTCTCTTAGGTTTCCATTTTAGTAAACTGAGTAAGGATTATTATTTCTCTTATTTTGTCCAGAGAAACCAGGGAAAAAATGATCTCTTCCATTGCTTTGAAGGTTGTTGTTTCTATTGTTTGGAGTTTAGTTTTTGTTTTACTTTTTTACTTTGTCTATTTTCTGTAGAATTGACTGCTGAATCATATGATGTAGCACTGTGTTCTATAGTGATGTAGCTGGTAAATTTCTTTTTCAAAATGTAATTTGCTTATGGAAGCTCACAGCCTGCTAGGTGGTTGGTGTTAGCCTTCCCTGGTTGTCCAAGAAGTCTACATCTGAGTTGCCAGTTACACTGATGTGATTTGGTATCTACTGCATCTAGCGTGTTGTAGCTGGTACATTCCTATTTCAAAATGTTGTGATTTGGTATCCACTGCATCTAGCGAGTTGTAGCTGGTACATTTCTATTTCAAAATGTTGTGATTTGGTATCCACTGCATCTAGCGAGTTGTAGCTGGTACATTCCTATTTCAAAATGTTGTGATTTGGTATCTACTGCATCTAGCGAGTTGTAGCTGGTACATTTCTATTTCAAAATGTTGTGACTTGCTCCAAATTAATATTTCCATTTTATATCTTGTACAATTTCACTTTTTTTTAGTTGACTTTATAGACTGTCATTTTATTCATACTGCCATGTAAGATCTTTAAATTTGTTGAACCATGGATTGGGCATTAGAGCTGGGTGGACTCAGAGGTGCCCAGTCTTCACTAGGATTCATAGCCGGGACCCCCAGTATGAAAGTCAAGAGCTTTACCACTCAGCCACCACGCCTCCATCAAATTGATTAGGCTAAAAGTAGTCCTACAAGTTCTTTGAGTGAAAAGAAAACAGTGTTTAATGAATAAAAAAGGGAAGAAGAAACTTTTTTTTTCCCACTAAAGTAAATCAAAGTAAAGTTCCCCTTTAAGACCTTACAATCTAGGGGGCTGAGGATGTAAAGGTCATCTGTTTCTGTGGCCCATGGTTAATGAGATTGCCAGCACAACAACCAGCCGCCTTTACCTTCCCCATCACACCAGGTACCTTTAGGTTGGTAGACATAGTCATGTGATCAGGGCACGGCAGACATATTGTTGGTAAAAATCTGGTTTCTATGCACAGTCAACACAAGCTTTTAGGCACTTACCATGGATAAGTCGAGCAAAGAAAGATATAGTCAGAAACAAATACTAATTCTTACACTTTGAAAGCAAGCCAGCATAATAAAGAAAATGATTTGCTGCCCTCCTTGTGTTTTTTTTTTTAAATAATAAAAAAAAATAAAAAAAATACATGTTTTGTAAAATGTTTTACTTATTTCGGATGTTCCTTCAGAGTTGAAGATAATTACTTCCTAGTCCAAACCTCCCGCAGGACGGCGGGGGATGGGAGCGGGCAGGGTTTGAACCCCTGACCATCGATAAGTCCGAACGACAGTCCAGCGTGCTTATCCAGATCTCTTCACTTATAATCTTGTTCTACTGAAAGTGCTTACACAATCACAAAGGATGAGTTCAAGGTATTCCGAATCTAGATTAGATCTAGATCTACTAATAACTAATCTAGACTAGATTCTAGATCTATATTCTAACTATTTAAGTTAGCATATCTAGACTACTATATTCATAATATTGTTTGACATAAATGTAGAATCAGATTGAATAGTCAATATTTATTATTGTCGAGGGCAGTGTTTCTCAAACTGTGTGCCGCCGAAGATTTGCAGGTGTGCCGAGGAGTTTTCAGAATGCCACACGTGCAGCGTTACACAGGTTTGCGTACTATTAAATTTTTATTTTACCTTGCGACGACATCCCAACTTGCAACGACCAGTAATAGTAGTGGATCGCTACATTATGACGGAAAGGGGTGTTAGCTCTTCAGGTTATGGAGTTGTCCACTATACATATATTATTATAATGACTCAAATGTAGGCCGCCTTAGCAGACGCTCAGCAGTTCTTGAATTGGTAACGATTATAATAAGCTATGTGTTTCATGTAAATTTTGTAGGTGTATGCTAATAATAACAAATTATTACTAAGCCTTAGTCATTGTTATCCATGGAGAAATACGTTGGTAAGAATGAAACTGCGAAAGCGTTCAATGAAAAGCATGGAACCAAACAAAGGTACAAAGAAGATTACATCGGATATGGTTTCATATCTTCAGGACCTGAAGATTCTCCATTGTCATTCTGTCTGATCTGCAATTCAGCTCTGTTGCATGAGGCGCTTATTCCAAGCAAATTGAAGAGACACTTGGAAACAAAACATCCAGCTGTAAAAGCACAACCGAAGGAATACTTCGAAAACATCAGGTCCCTTCAAGTGGATGAATCCACTGACATTAGTGCAAAGCCCAGTTGTTAGCTTTTATTCAGTTCATAAAGGATGAAAAATGTGTCAACAAATTCTTATTTTGAAAAGACTTACCAACTACGACCAAAGGCGAAGATTTTTAAGTGGTGAACGAAAACATTTTGCTATTCAAATTACAGTGGAGACAAACTGTGTCAGCGTTTGCACCGATGGCTGTCCTTCCATGCAGGGAAATAGAAAGGGATTCTTCACTCTTGTGCGTCAAGAAAATCCAAATGTATTAGTTGTTCACTGCATGATCCACAGAGAAGCTCTTGCCTTCAAATATTTGATGTCTGTTCTGGATCAAGTGATTGAAGTTGTAAACTTTCTCAAATCTCGACCGCTTGCATTCTGACTTTCCTCAGAGCTTTGTGAAGCAAAGGATTCAGACTACTAATGTCTCCTGTATCACACCAACGTTTGTTGGCTCTCCAGGGGAAAAGTGTTAAAGCATGTCGTCCAACTCAAGGCTGAGCTGATTTCATTCTTGGAGGCTGAAAAAAAAAAAAAAAAAGACTTTGGATTTTCTATTCATGACGAGATTTGGTGGGTTAAGGTGACATTTCTCTCTGATTTATTTGACAAATTAAAATCATTGAATTGAAGTCTTCAAGGACCATCGGAAACCATCATCATTGCATCCTCAAAACTAAAATCATTTGGTTAAAATTGATTGTCTTTGTGGCAAAGTAAAATCACGAAAGGACTGCTTTCGTACTTACAATGAATGTGCTTCAAATAAAGAAATCACCCCCGAAATTCTGGACACTTTGAAACACCTGCAGTCAGCATTGCAGCATTACTTCTCAACAGTTTGAAGTAATGAATATAAATGGGTCAGCTCTCCATTTGGAAACAATGAAGCTACAAATTTTACAACTAAAGAAGAAGAGCAGCTCAATGATTTAAAAAACGATGCAATTCTTAAGTCAAGTTTTCAGAGAAAGCCTGGATGTGTTTTGGATTTCAATCAACAAGTTATATCCTGTAATCAATTTAAAAGCAATCAAAATAATTCTTCCATTTACATCTTTATGGTTTTGTGAGTTTGGATTTTCAGCACTGACTGAAAGCAAATCTAAGAAAAGAGAGAGACTTCTTACAATAGACGATGAAATGCAAGTTTGTTTGTCGACTTTGGAGCCTCGATTAGATTGCATTTGCTCTCAAAAACAGGCACAACATTCACATTAAACATAATACTGAAAAACAGGCAAAATCTTTTTTTCTTTTTATTATAAAACATCTGTTGCTCTTCGTGGTGTGCCGCTAAATTTTTATAGTTTGTTTACTGTGCCGGCAGACAAAAAAGTTTGAGAAACACTGGTCTAGAGCTAGATCAACATTGTTGTAACATATAATGTAGGCCTACATAGATTGTGATAGAGATCTACTCTCTACTCAAGCCTTCAAGGTCTAGTATTCTAGATGTAGATCTATGGCTACATAGATCATAGATATATTATATAAAAAATCTGGATGATGTCTCAGATTAGAGTGTGACTAGATCTAGAGTCTAGCCTACATAATGCTTAGGCTTAGTAGATCATTCTAGATCTCATCTAGACTCTATAGAATAGATCTAGAAAATCTAGATAACATCTAAAATCTACATCTCTCTGTTGCTGCATATTTTAAGCATATGAAACTTAATTTTTATCTAATAGATATAGCTAGATCTAGTCTTCACTTCTAGGTCACTTGATAAGATAAATAAATTTAGCTTTTATGTAGCACTACTTTCATGCTTATAGTTATAGCATGCTCAGAGCGCTATGGTCCAATCTCATTGGTGGACCGGAGGGGAGGGGTATCTGGGAGGTTTTCAGTGCTGCCTTTAGGCGCTCATTAAACACATCTCTGCACAAGATATATTTGGACTATAGTTACAGATAATAGTTACTTATTATTAGATACTAGTATTATATAGATCAGATCTAGCATCTAAACCAAAGAAAACTTTACTATCCAGTTTAGATCTAAGTCTAGGGCTGAAGACTTTTTAAAGTTTATTTTAGGACTAGGCTCATCAAGACTAGTAACTTGTTGATAAATCTAATGGTCCTAGATCTGTGTTTCTTTTACAACTTTCAAATGCTCTTTAAGATTTGAAGCTAATTACACCTTAGCCCAAACCTTTTGGCTGTTGCGGCTGAAGCACTTCACTAGTCTCAATTGAATTTTTGGTGTAAACTAGTGTTTTGAATTTCTATATTTTTAGGATGCTTCGAAGTCCAACCAATTCTTTATATTACAAGAGTTCTACATCTATTATTAAAATGTTATTGCTATTTTTACTTTTGAAAATGTCTACAGGCTTACAAGAGTTTAGCAGCTTACAACCAGTTCCTAGATGGTTGGGTTCAAGATGTTATGGCTTTTAAACCACTAGCAAAGGTAAGTAATAAATATTGTTATATTATAGTTAATATCTTGATATTCAAAGGTATTTACATGTATACCAATGTCTTGATAAGTACAGGTATTTTAAATAATTTTTTTTTCTTTTTAATAGGTCTTCACTCTCAGTGGTTAGCATGTACTGCAGCCCTGGATAGTAATAAGTCAAGATAATAGTGAACAAATAGATGCTATCTTACTAGATTTTTCTAAGGCTTTTGACAAAGTTCACCACCATAGTTTGCTTAAAAAAATTATAATATTTCGGCATTAATGGTCCACTGCATCAGTGGATCAAAGATTTTCTGATAGGAAGAGAACAAACTGTAATAATAAATGGCTCTAAATCAACACCGATAACAGTAAACTCAGGTGTACCTCAAGGAACAGTCTTGGGTCCACTACTATTTTTAATTTACATAAATGATTTACCAAATTGCATTACTTCAGGAACAAAAGTCAGATTATTTGCAGACGATTGCATAATATATAGAACAATAAAAACAACACAAGACACAGATATTTTACAAAGAGAATTAGATGAATTACAGAAATGGGAATCAAATTGGAGCATGTCTTTCCACCCAGAAAAATGTCAGTTGTTAAGAGTAACAAAAAAAACTAAAACAAATTAATTCCCCTTATCTTATTCATGGCAAACCAGTAACACAGACTAAAAACGCAAAATACCTAGGTGTTATAACAAATGAAAAACTATCATGGAATCCACATATTGATGAAACTACAAAAAAATCAAACAAAGCATTAGGATTTATTAAAAGAAATTTCTATAAATCAAATAAGAACATAAAACTAAAATGTTATTTAACCTTGGTTAGGCCAATAATAGAATATGCATCCTCCGTTTGGGACCCCTCAACTCAAGAAAACATTAAGAAACTGGAACAGACACAAAATAGAGCAGTGAGATTCATAACAAACGAATATTCACATTTGACTAGAGTAACACCTTTAGTAAAATCACTAAATTTAGAAAGCCTTCAGGACAGAAGGCTCAAAAGTAAAGTAGCAATCATACATAAAACACTGAACCATAATCTTCAAATACAAAAACAAAATTTAATAAAATACTCTGAAAGACACAAAGATAAAGGCACATTCCTCGTCCCATATGCTAGGACAAATTTTTACAAATACTCCTTCTTCCCTTGTGCTATTAGAGCATGGAATGGGTTGCCTGAGCTAGCCAGGAAAACCAGTGACTTGGCAGAATTTAAGTCATTGGTTAATATGCATGACTAAATGCATGACGCGTAGGACGTAATCATCTTCTTTTTTGAAGTAACGTCTGTATTATATAAGATAAGATAAGACTTAATTGGATTTGAACTTTTGTACCTTTGAAAAAGAATAAACAATTGAACTTCGTGTTGATGGGGCACGTCAACCTAAATAACGCAACCCATCTAGGAGAAGGAAAACTCTGACTCCAAACCTCCACTCTGTGGCGATACTCCAAACCGTGTGGGTATCGGGGCTTGGAAATGACCAAGAGAAATAAATAACCCCACTGCCTTTCCACTTGCATTTCACTAAGTGAATAATAGTGGACCTTCCCCCCCATTTAGGTGCTTTTTGACGGAGGTCTAGATTGCACTACACCAGACGGAGGTCCTTGTCTCACTACATTCTAATACTAGACATAAATTCATCATGAAGTGTTTTTTTTTCTGGATCTGGTGAATGTGATATCGTGAAGGGGCCTGGATCCAGGATGTGACGATTCCATAGAGCATACCCAGGGCACAGTCCACTTTAAGCTTTCTACTGCAGAAAAGTTCCATTTGGAGAGCTCTATGGATGGCGGAGAATGGACCATTGGCCAACCCCACCTTGTCCCATGGATATTCCGGTTACAGTCTTCAGACCTAGATATTTTCCTTTTATGTCAGCATTGGAGAAAATTGCCAAGACTGAAAACTCCCTTAAAATGCGGGGACTATAGATTTATATATTTTTTAAAAAGCCTGAGGAAACACCCAGCCTACACTAAATGCCAAGGAATTTAATGAAAAATCCATACGAGCTCAGACGTCGCCTCGTAAAAGGTCTGCGCATGGCAGTTTCTTCCAGGACTGCCTGTGATAAGTCAGCTACTGGAAATAAAAAACAGACTAGCAGCAAACACCTAAACCTTTTGCAACTCAACATCTTAGGCCTACAAAACAAGACAACAGAACTCCAACACATACTCAAGAAGCATGATATACACATAGTGCTATTGCAAGAAACACTACTGCCCAAGAAAAAAATAAACATCACAGGCTACACACAGTACAGATGCCTTTGCACCAAATGCCAGGGAATTATGACCCTCATAAGAAACGACACACAAGCCACAGTAAAACAAATACAGAACAATACAGACATCGACACGCAGGAAATACTTCTTTGGAGAGGAGGAACAAAGTACACCATCAAAAACTACTATTGCCCACCATCATCAACAGCAGAAATAGATATACAACTACCACACTACACAAGGACAATAATAGCTGGCGACTTCAATGCACACACACCTTCCCTAGGCTACCCACACTACAACAAGCGTGGCAAAGAAATAGAGGATGTAACAAATGCCTCTAACCTACAACTTCTGCAAAACAAAACTACACCTCCAACTTTCCTCCACAGAGCACACAACACAACTAGCAGACCTGACCTAACTTTTATCTCTACAGACATTACCGACTCTTCTAAAATAACAGTACTTGAAGACATAGGTAGTGACCACAGGCCTATACTCCTCAATATTGGAATGCCAGGTAGATACCAATCCAACAAAACAACTAGATGGAACTATAAAAAAGCTAACTGGGCAGCTTTTTCACAAGAAACAGACACAAGACTAACAAGCATAATTGAGACAGACGTCAAATCAACCTACACTGAATTAGATAAATTAGTAAAAGAAAAAAACCCTACTAGAAAGAGGATTTAGTACAATTTTATATTAACAATGTTTGTAAACCCCCCCCCCCCCAACACACAGTTATTTTAAATGATGTTTCTCTCTTAACATTTTTTCCCTCATTATTCATTTGAAGCAGCCTACTTTAATCAACATTGATAAAACTGATTCCATCAATGTACACGCATGGACCTGTAAATCTTTTGCAACAAGATAAAATTGATTTGAGATTTAATCCAGATCTACTCCAAAATGAACATTCAGATTTAGTTTCTAATATTTAAATGTAGACCTAGATGGCTAGAATGTGCTGGACTGCCTATACATAATTATAATTTATCTGTATTAATCTAGATCTATTTTTTCTAGCCTCTAAGTCTTCAGGCGAACGCAAACTTACTAATTTAATTCTTCAATCATTGATTCTAGATCTAGTTCTGATCTAAAAACGATGTAAATATCCTAAATCTAGATCCTACTTCTATAATACTCTAGACCAATGAAAAAAATCAATATAGCTCTAGACTAGTCTAGACATAGGCTAAGGCTCTATGTCTATCTGGAACCTATACAAATATTAAAATATAAAACACGGAAAGAAAAAAAAAAAAAAAAAATTCTCACTCGTGAATTTTTTTTTCTTTCTATTTCTAGATCTAGGACTAGCCGCTAGGTACGCGAGTAGATCTAGACTATATCTATACTAAATACAAGACTTTACAGTCTAGATCAGATCTAGATTGATCATAGAAATAGATCTAGACTCTAAATCGAGCCGATTCGAAGCGCGTTCCATAGATCTAGAAATTCTCTATAGATCTAGAATGTTTACACTTTTTTGTCACTTAAAAAAAAAATACTGTACCGGTAAATAAAGCTTAGTGCGCATGCAAAGTGAAAGTCTCGCGAATAGCGAGATATGAGACTGGTCGATTTTGTTTAAAAATGTCGGCTCGTGCGATCGGAACTAACAAAAAAAATCTAAATCAACTAAAACCCTGGATTTTTACAAAATTGTAGAAGGCAAACCCGGAGGGGGGGAAAATCGGACCCATCAAAACCCGGATTTCCGGGTTATTCCGGAAAAGTGGCACCCCTGAGTGGATCCCTGGACACATTGGCATCATGGGAAATGAAAAGGCAGATAAGCTATCAAAGGCAGGTTCATCTATGGAACAACCAGATAGACCTGTTAACTACCTCACCCTAAGGTCAATGTTAGTCAACAATCACAAAGAGGAGTGGCTCAACCAATGGGCATCAGGAAACACAGGCAGAGCCATGTACAGAGAAATGACTACGCCTAACAAACTGGACAGTATTAACTTCCTCCCCCGCAAAGAACAATCTACAATCTTCCAACTAAGAACAGGACACACACCACTATTAAATTATCACCTGAACAAAATAAACTCCACACAACTACCCCTTTGCAGACACTGCGCCCACCCCTTTGAAACCGTAAACCATATCCTCTTTGAATGCCCCTCCCTAACCCACCTTAGGCAGACCCTACTTCCACTACAGCCCAACACCCTGTGTGGCAGTGCTGAACAACTGAAGAAAACAGCACACTTTTTTTCCTTGGCACAGTCTGCAAAAGAGCTCACAGCTCAGCAGCAATAAAGCTGGCTAGAAGAAGAGAAGAAGAAGAAGAAGAACTCAAATCTAGTTTAATTTTTATATTTACTTAACACACTAAAATATTCAGACAAAAATTATTCATTCAATTTATTATCTTCATTATTGTCAAATAGTTAAGGTTATGTTTGTACAATTTTCTATTTCATGTCAATTGGAAACATTTTAAATTTGAAGTCTACTAGAAAACATTTTATACTTTTTGTTACCACGGAGAAACTTTTTACTAGACATTTAATTGAGAACAATGATGAAAGTGCTTTTTATCTAAAGACGCATAAGTTAATAATGCTATTTGATTGAGAAATATCTAATGAAAGATAACTTAATAATGCAGCCAACTATTGATTTGTAGAGAAATTTTATACCACCAATAAATATTTTTTTAGAGCTGCACATGTCTTGGATTTCAAACCTAAGAAAGCATATTGTTAAGTAATTTACATGCATACCCTGGGACCCAGGAGTAATCCAAACATAGTTATTTTATGCACTGACCAAAACAATATGATTTTAATATTGATATGCAATGATATTCTACGCTTAGTTGTAAACAAACTACTCACTTTATCTGCCTGTCATATCCAAAATTGCACATGGAAAAGTGTTTGAGAACCATAGTCGCTCTATGACTGAAGGAGGCCAACTTGAATATCCAACATTGCTACATACCCATCATAAGCTTGGCCCAACTTATGATCCTGCCCTGGTCATCATCAATCTTTCTGGATAGAAATAATCAAGTAATTAATAATGTGCATACAAAGATACTAATTTTCAATTAGTCTTCAAAACTGTATTAATTTTCAAGTCAACATGCACCAATTAAATATTAATAATGGCCAAAAAATGGACCCTAACCTTTAAAATAAATCTTTGTAACACAATCTTAAGGTTTAATTTTTTCCAAGTTATTTTGTTAACTAAAATATTTATTATCATAGGCAACTGAACACTCCTGACATCTGACTTACAGTGAGACATTGACTAACAAAGGATTGCTATCTATTCTGATGAAAATCTGACTGAAATGAAATTATGTTTCATAGTTTAATAAAGAAACTTATTTCTGGGTAGATTTTTGTTTGGTGTTAACCAATTTATTTGTAACCATTGCAGTATCTTTACTTGGAAGACACTTTGGCCAAAAGTAGATGCCAGAGGATCATAACTAAAACCAGTTTAGAATTAGGAATTATACACACTGAGAGTCAAAAAAGAAATATACCACCCTGATATGGAAAAAAAAAGAAACATAATTATAAACTGTTTTAACCCTATACCACATGTATCCCAAATGCTTCAATACCTATTAATTTTTTTCACACATAAATCTTTCCAGATGAAAAGCTTACAAATGGAGTTAATGCCACATGAGGTTTTCGTTTTATAAATCTGTTAATGCTAGGTGAGTTTTTATTAATATAAAAGTGGCAGACTTTGGAAAAAAAAGGCTGTAGTCCATCAAATATTGAATCTAGCTAAAAATACCAAACATGAAATGATAAAGCTGAAATACTTATAAACTTGAGCCAGTGACCAAACAGCAACTGCACAGTAAATAGAATCCTGAACATGAGCTATTCTATTTGTATTCTTGTCAGATCCAATAGAAGGAAAAAGACCATTGATAGGACTCTGGTATCGAAAGATTTGATGTTTTACTGGAGATACAATAAAATTCAAAATAGGAATCAATACATACATTTTTGAGATAAAATAAATCATCAAATACTCAATTACAATAAATTAACAAAAAGAGTTAAAAAACGATGGGTGAACTGTTACCATGATTGTCCAGAGTTTCATACTCTGCTGTCCTAAAGGAGATTTGGGGTAGGATTTAATAATCTTCATTTATGAAGGAATGCCCAAATGTTATTTTTTTAAAAATTGAAAATCATTTTTTGTTCTGCTTGAACTATTATAATATACCATGGGCATTTTTTTATTGTCTTGAGCTTTGCTAATACCAGCAAGTGTTCATTTTGATTTCTTTATTACAGCAGCTTTCTTGTATACACAACTTTTGATGTTTTATTAGTTTTTCCTTTCCACTTTGATGTTTGTGCTCTGGACTCTTGATCTGGTTGTTGACTGAATCAATCATGTCCCAATGTAGTCCAATTAACCTAAATTGACTGTACTAGTGATATTGATAACTACTAAATTTAATATTAGAGGAATAGAAAAGTACCAGACATAACGTATTGGCTATGGAGTTAGTAGCACTTTTCCATAGCAAAATTTTAGGGCACAGACAGAAAGACAAGTTAAAAAGTGATTTTGCTAAGAAAAAAAGTCAAGTTTATAACAAATGTATATTAAAAAAAATGCTATTTTCTCATTGGGCTAAAGCGAACTTTTATTACTAGATTACAGTGATGTTTTGTTAGTGAGTTATGGAGATGTTTTGTTTAATGATTAAAGTAATGTTATTGTATGGAGGTTTTGTAAATAAAGAGCTTACAGAGCATATAAAAACCATCAAGTTTTATGTTCAGCATATGTGGTTCTTTTTCTTTTGTTACTAAATCTCCAATTCATGCATCTGGACATTGTGTCTTCATTTTGTTCCTTTGTTTACTATAAACAACTGTAAATGAATGACTGGTTTAACAATCTGAACAAAAGTATAAGTCTAATGAAAGGAAATGGCATTTCAATATTCAAGATAATGTCTTAAAACCCTGAAATGTGTCTATTAGTTAAAGTAAATACAAATAATATCCATCTTATTGATGGTTGTGTAAACAATAAAATATTAGAAAAAAGAGCTGCATTTATCTTTTTCTCTGTTTTTTAATGAATTTTCGAAACTCATGAATGTTGGTAAGGTTCACAGTTTAATCCCCTACCGTTAAAACAAGATAATTAACTCTGAACTTATTAAAAAACATTTTTATAAAAAACAAAATTTCTAAGGAAAAAAAAAAAATGTTTCCAAATTAAATAAATGACATCTCCATCTCAGTGGTGCTTAAAGTCACAATGTCAAATTTTTTGATGGTATACAAACATAAGAATTCATTTATTTTTACAAACTTCACATGTTGCAACTTAAACATCCAGACAACAAAAGAAAATTTAATATATGATATACGCTATCAAGTGTAATAAAGTCCACTGTTCATCTTGACCGAGTTATTTAGTGTTTTGATATAACAGCTGAACCCAGGAACAATTAAACTTGATGAGAAACCAATGTAGTTTCTAAAGAACTAGATTTAATAGAAAGCTGTAACATATATTTGTGAGCACATTTTTCCTAAACTAAATGTTGTGCTCAGAGGACAAAGATTTTCATCTATTAATGATGTCATCATCATGTTTGTAAATAATATTTTTTTAAGCAGAAAGATGATTAATTTTACACTATTAAGTTAACAGTATTCATAAAATTGAACACAAACAAAATAATTATTAATTAATGAAAGTATTTGTTTAAATCATGTATGCTTTAACATGAGTGGGACTCAATGTTGTTAATACTTGTTATATTTGAGTTACATTCCTTTGTCATTGTTAGTTATGTGTCCTTTGTTGCGAACAAGCAGTATGATGTATGAATTAAATGTCTATGTCCCCACCCTTTGTGACAACTGTCAGAACATTTAATCCAATAACTATTTATTGAGTTGAACTATGAGACAATGAGAATTTCAAAGTGTAAGTAATGCATAGTAAAGAGAAAGTAAAGCTCCTCTTTCAGACCATACAGTCTATAGGGCAGATGATGTTAAGATCATCTGTTTCTTTGGCCAATGGTTAACAAGCAGGGTGTCATGTGGCCAGCACAACAACAAACCGCCTTTACTTTCCCCAACTAAAGTCAGATGCCCATTAGAGTAGGGGCACCCTAAAAATCATGAAGCTCAAAATACCAGTTTTCGCAGAGATTCAAACCCAGGACCTCAGGTTTGGAAGCCATGCGCTTAACCACTCAGCCACCACACCCCCTAAGTAATGCATATTGACATGAAATATATATATATATATATAGTTCGTCCATCGTGGTTCGATGATGACCACTTTGTCATCCAGGGGGCTGAGGGCTTTGCACTGGCGTTTTATGCCTCCTCATGTGGCTGGTGAGACCTATGTGAGCCCGGAATGTTCGGCCGCACACTGGGCAGGTTATTCCAGCTGAAGCTAGTGTCGTTTGTCTTGCTTTTCTTTTCTGGTGTTTTTCTTCTGCCTGCGTTGTTCTTTTTTCCTCAGCAACCTGTGCGCCAGTTTTCACAGCGCGATGCCATGATGCTCTGTCATGTGCCTCTGTCTCCCAGGTGCCAGGGTCTATGCTGAACGCCTTCAGAGAAGCTTTGAGGGTGTCCCTGAAGCGCTTTCTTTGCCCACCTTGCGAGCGCTTTCCTTCGCTTAGTTGGCCATACAAGAGTCGTTTTGGGATGCGGTGGTCTTCCATTCTGTAGACGTGACCTGCCCATTGCAGCTGGGACTGCATCAGGATTGTGTGGATGCTTTGCAGACACCCTCTTCGAAGGACTTCTGTATCTGGTATTTTGTCTTGCAATTTGACATTTAGTATTTTTCTCAGACGTGGAATTTTCTCAGATGTGGAAGTGGTTTAGTTTCTTTGCATGTTTACTTACAATGTCCATGTTTCTGAGGCATAGAGCAATGTAGGGAGGATGACGGCTCTATAGACCCCTAGCTTGGTGTTTGTGGTGATACCACGTCTGTTCCAGACATTTGTAGACAGTCTGCCATAGGATGCACTGGCCTTGGCGATACGCAGGTCGATTTCACTATCCATTTTTACATTTCTGGAGAGTGTGCTGCCAAGATATGTGAATTTGTCCACTGCGTTTATATCCTGTCCATTTATAGTAATGCTTGGATCCGAGTAGGCTTTCCCAGGAGACATGAAATAATTTAAGTTTGAACAATTATCTCAAGTGTTTGATTACAAAATTAGACAAAAATTAAAGTCTGCTTTTCAAACTAGTCAAAACAAATGCAGTCTGGTAGGTGGGGAACAGAAAGGGGTAGCTACTTCATTTTACCACTATTGGTACACACTATAATCTATGTATCTTATCTTTTTTTTATAAGAATCTCAACTGCATTTCTGCATTTTTAATTGCACATCAAAATTAATCAAATTATGTCTGTAGACATCTAGAGCATTTTTCACCACCTACCACGGTAATTTATTAGCCCCATCACACACCATGCAAGGATAAATATCTACATTTACATCATGCATGGCAGCATGTGTCATGATGATAGATAATAGTATTAATAGATCTATGATTGTAGGTATACTATCAAATTTAACGAGTAACAACATTATCTGCTATGGCTATGGTTATAGATCTAGATCTATTTTAAGTCTATATTGTACATATAGATCTATATCTAGATTCTAGAGATCAAGCGAGAGTTGAGATGCCAAAACATGGTAATGACCTGGTTTATTATTGTGTTATTTCGAACTTCGCCGAGTGCAAAAGAAACGAAGCTGCATCAGTCGAGAGAAAGAAGAAGAAAGCTACCCTAGCCCTAGGACAGATGCAAATATATATATTTAATATATCTATACAGGATGGTTGCCTGGTCGTGCGGTTAGCGCGCTGGACTGTTGTTCGGATTTATCGACGGTCGAGGGTTCAAACCCTGCCCGCTGCCATCCCCCGTCGTCCTGCGGCAGGTTTGGACTAGGAAGTAAACTATCTTCAACTCTGAAGGAACATCCGAAACATGTAAAACATTTTACAAAACAACAAACATGCACGAACTCACGAACTGTGTCAAACTCTGTCACTCCAGAATATAAGGCTTGATCAGTCACACCAAGTTCTGCCCCATCTCAAAACGAAATCAGTGACTCACCTGTCTTCCCGACTCATTGTCATTGTGATTGTCTTCCGACACATGAGGAGCCATATCTAGATCTAGAATCTAATTATAACTTAAAATGCACGTGATTTGTTGGAGACACGGGGAAAAAAGTTTGACCTAGATCTAGATCTATGTCTAGTCTAGATCTACTTTTAGTGAAAGATCTAGATCTAGATCTAAATCTAGATACTTTTAGATACTTAATATAAAGCAGCTCATTTTTCTGATTCAATCAATTACTTTTGTGTGTAGGCCTATAAATTAGCGTGCTTCGTATTTTGGATACTTCAAAAATATTGGATTTTTATTGATATAACCATTGAGTTACCATTGTTATAGGCCTACACGGATTATTCAATCATTATTGGAACAGTTTGGATTATTTAATACGCAAAGGTAAGGCACTTTTTTTTTTAAAAAAAAGAAGAAAATAGATTACCCGACAATATGATACATGATAATCTGATGATGATACTGATAGTACTTTAATTTAGTAACATAATGAATGATAGATGAATAGATCTGTCAGCCGCCTATACTTCTCCAACGCATGCTAGGTACCTATTAGAGTGAAATAGACTCGGGGGCGTCTTAAAATGGTCACTGGGATTCGAACTCGAGACCCCAATGCATTCGGAAGCCAAGCGCGTTATCACTCGGCCACCACGCCCCCAGTGAAAACGTCTGTGTTTATCTTATCTTATATGATACAGACGTTTCTTCAAAAAAAGAAGATGATTACGTCCTACTCGTCATGCATTTAATAATGCATATTAACCAATGACCTAAATTCTGCCAAGTCACTGGTTTTCCTGGCTGGCTCAGGCAACCCGTTCCATGCTCTAATAGCGCTAGGGAAGAAAGAGCATTTGTGCAATAAATAAGAGGTGGGTGTTTAGGGAGGATACACAACATTTTTATAACTAGATGTTACTATGTGTATATTCATAATATAACTAGATGTTACTATGTGTATAGGTCAACTAGTGTCGTGTGCAATCGTCGCGAAAAGAAACAAAGGAACGTGAACGGAATCAAAATATAGCCGTGAGATTTAGAGCATAGACTATATATAGTCTATGATTTAGAGTAGGCCTAATTCCATTAGCAAAGTCGCTAAAATTGAAGACGCTTCAGAGAAGAAGATTTAAAATAAAAAGTATCAATATTACATATAACTCTGAACCACTAACTTGATGTAATTGCTTACAGCATGCTCAGTGTGCACTAACTTGATGTAATTGCTTACAGCATGCTCAGTGTGCACTAACTTGATGTAATTGCTTACAGCATGCTCAGTGTGCACTAACTTGATGTAATTGCTTACAGCATGCTCAGTGTGCACTAACTTGATGTAATTGCTTACAGCATGCTCAGTGTGCACTAACTTGATGTAATTGCTTACAGCATGCTCAGTGTGCACTAACTTGATGTAATTGCTTACAGCATGCTCAGTGTGCACTAATTGATGTAATTGCTTACAGCATGCTCAGTGTGCACTAACTTGATGTAATTGCTTACAGCATGCTCAGTGTGCACTAACTTGATGTAATTGCTTACAGCATGCTCAGTGTGCACTAACTTGATGTAATTGCTTACAGCATGCTCAGTGTGCACCAACTTGATGTAATTGCTTACAGCATGCTCAGTGTGCACTAACTTGATGTAATTGCTTACAGCATGCTCAGTGTGCACCAACTTGATGTAATTGCTTACAGCATGCTCAGTGTGCACCAACTTGATGTAATTGCTTACAGCATGCTCAGTGTGCACTAACTTGATGTAATTGCTTACAGCATGCTCAGTGTGCACCAACTTGATGTAATTGCTTACAGCATGCTCAGTGTGCACCAACTTGATGTAATTGCTTACAGCATGCTCAGTGTGCACTAACTTGATGTAATTGCTTACAGCATGCTCAGTGTGCACCAACTTGATGTAATTGCTTACAGCATGCTCAGTGTGCACTATGGTCCATTCTCTTTCCCGTGTTTATCAGTAAACACAACTCCGCTTAAGTCGGGATTCGTACTCGAGCCCCCCATGTTAGCTAGCCAAGCCGTAGCCAATCGGTTTTGGCCTCTCAGCAACACATTCCAGTTAGTGTTGAGCTAAGCTTCAATAAAAGCTCCACAAATGTTGGTGCTGATAAGTAGCTCGAGTAAACACACACTCACGCACCCACTTAACGCAAATTGCAGCTAACAATGTATCAAGTCAAACGCAGCATCTTTTTTTTTCTACGAACAAGTCTGATCGAACAAACTGCTATGTCTGGATGAGGTCCAAGTCAATGTCTATATAAAAAATGTGTCGGGCACTCCGGTGCATGAACTAGAATACATGGCCGAAGGACGAGCACACCGGGAATCCCCACCATTTTTCTATGTTTTATCAAGCTAACCGTGCAGGACTCGCCTTTGGTGTAACTACTGTTTCTTGTGGAACGGTGCCTGGGTTATTATCGATATTCCCTTGGAGATTAGACCCTTCCACAAGAGTCTTGTGTTGATACTCATTTAGTGTAATTACGTCCACTAGCGATTGTTTCCACGTCCTACTGCCACGGTGAGGCAGAGAATAGCGTACCCGGCGTGTCACTGACCTAAAAGAAGAGTTGCCTATAAGTACGCATCTTGCGTATTTTGTACGCAAATGGACACGAAAATACGCGAGTAGGCCTACGGTTTATCATCTGAAAATATGCATTTCTGACATTAAAAAAACTTACGTAACACTCAGAATAGTTAACAAACCCAAGAGACTTGATTTGTGATTAGCTGAATTGACTTTAATCTTTGAATAGTATGTTAGTTATTCTTATTAAAAAGATTTTCTGAATTAAAGAAGAGAGATGTAATTTTCATTACAGGCGTGAATAAAGCTAGGGACAATCTGCAGTAGAATGGGGACGCAAGTGATTTTAATAATTTTACAAGACATTTATAATCTTCTTATCTTTTATAATACAGACGTTACTTAAAAAAAGAAGATGATTACGTCCTACGCGTATTTTGTATTTTGATAATACATAAATTTAGCAATGATTGAAAAAATATAGGGCCTACTTAAAAACAAAAAAAAAACAGATTTAGCCTAAACAATCTCTAAAGTATCCACCCAGTAGGGTACGAGAAGAGGGGGGGGGGGGGCCACCAGCTACATTTTTTTATTTTTTAAATTTATTTTCTGCATTTCGAGCTTCTGAACCACAGACATATGATACAATAAATATATATAGGTCTTAGTTCTGAACTCACATCTCCTTATAATGAGAAAATCTGAAGTCAAAAAAGGTAAAGGGTAAGATCACAGACCTACATAATCTAGATTGTCGAAACATGACATTTTTTGTTATCTCCATGGAAACTAAAAGGCAATAAACTTTTGATTATATCATAGATTAGATTTGAGTGAAAAATTTCCGAAGTTCTGTGATTAATAGATCTAGCCTCTTCTAGATCTATTTAACTATTTAAATTCCGCGAAATGGGATTGTAATATTTCTAAACTTTAAAGACTAAAGATCATTTTTTTTTTCTGAAAATGAAGACCGATTTCCAAGATTTAGAAATTAGATAGATATAGATCTAGATAGAATAGTTCTAGACTAGATGATATTACTATTACTAGAGTCTAGATCTAGATTATATATTACAAGCTTAATAGGAAAGCCTTGATGCTGAAACCAAGAAGCACCAGCATACCACATGCTGGCTAAATGATCTTCAATCTTGGCATTTGCAATGAGATGTGAAATAAATAAACTATGAAATAAAAAAAAAGTACAATCATTAAATTAAATCATCTAATGTGAATAAGCATTTGTAGCATGTGCAGGGGCGGACTGGCTATACGGGCATTCAGGCAAATGCCCAGTGGGCCGGTATCCAAATGGGCTGGTAGGACTACAGTAAGTATCTTCTTTTTTGAAATCATCACCACACATGTCTTGTCTGTATTTTATAAGATAATAAAGGCTATAAAGGCCACATGGATGCCAATATTTGAATATTAAATTGTTACATTTTTCATAGTATTCCTTTTTCATGTGACTGGTCCTCTGAGCGAAGTATTTCCTTAAAAATCTTTTACAGACTCTACTAAGGCCTAGTAATTTAATCTAAACACATTTTCCGAAATAATGTAATAGCCTACATCGATAGAGCTTCTTCCTTTTAGGGCCTAGAGTCTAGATACACTTTACCATTAAAAAGCAACATAAAGCCTTTATTCCTTATAAGGACATAGTGTTCACTTTAAGCATGTGTACATCTATCGATACATTATGTCATTATCAATTTAACAATGATTTTGAAGACAGGTAGACCTAGAACTGGATGCCCATCATATAATATACAATTTATGGGCCGGATGATTTAGAAATGCCCGGGCTGGTTTTGATACCCAGTCCACCCCTGAGCATGTGTCACATATATATAAAAGGTTACTCATTAAATTTTCAAATAAATAAATATATAAGTATTTTTACCAGTAACCATTTGTTTCCTAATTTAACCAGTCAACAAATTCATATGAAATAGTTTATAAACATTTTTTTTTACCAAAACAAAACCTACAATAAAATTAACTTAACTTAATAGTACAAAAAAAAAAAAAAAAGAAGTAAGTACTAATTACTTTTTTTCTGTTCATATCTAATAGCCATTTTTATCCAAGACAAGTTTCTAATATTGGTGCATCCATGTAAAGCTCCCATCACCTCTTGGTTTGTTTAACAGCAAAACTTTTACATTTCTCACTCATTCCTCTGTACTCACTCTACTTTCATAAATATGTTTGTTATAAATATCAATTGTTGCCCCTAGTGTTTGTTTATATTTGTGTCTGTATCTTGACCTGCAGTATGTGTGTAGTTATTTTTTTTTGTTATTCATTGTATTAAAGCTTAAAATGTTAACACTGTTTAAGTAGTACAGCCACCCCCAATGCAGCTTTATCTGCATGAGTTCAGATAAAACATTTTAAAATCACTATTACTATGGAATATTTTCTTAATCTTTGGGTTTAAAGACAATTTACTTCATTATTTTTATTTATTACAAACAGAAGTAAAAAAAAAAAAAATTAAATGTAGAGAACAAACTTATAAGATACTGTACTGTATGCAGAGCTTTGTGATGTATGAAAGCAGGTATCTTAGTCTTAAACATATGTTCCAAGAAGAAAATCTATTAAATTAGGACAATTCATATATACATGATTAGTGTTGATCTTTGCTCAAATAATACTAAAAATAATTATTGTAGGCCTTAAATTAGGTTCTAGTAATCATAATTTAAAAGAAAATATATTTTGAAAATGTATTATTCTGAAAATTTAAAAAATGCTACATTTTTTGTAATTTTCATGATAGGCTTTTTTTTTCTCGTAGGAAATAATTCTTATTATGTTTTAAGGACAACTCAGTTTCTAAATATAATTTCTTAATATTTTTTTATTTTTTTTACAACTATGTGACTCTGTACCCACTGCATTATTACAGGGGTGCCATAGCGTTGTTTTATGTTGTGTGAAGCCATGATGACAGTGTCGATATTGGGAGGCCATGGTTCGGGGCTTTGCAAAGCCTGTAGTACAGATTTTGAGTCAGTGACCCCAACAATCTGTGTTGCCCTCAATTGTCCCTCGCCGAGTTAAAGTCAATGACTTTTAAGGCTTCACAGACTGCCATAGTCTCCGCATTGAAACTGCAAACACTACCACATGGACCAAAGATTTTGACTGAGTGAGAGCCAAGAAAGTCGATGTAGGCTCCATAGCCTGCTCTTTCAGAATCTATCGATGCCGACCCATCAGTGAATGCAAAAATAGCACTGAGCTTGAAGGTATTAATGGTCTCCAATGCTAGAATTTGAAGGTCTTTAGATGAACGACTTAGCTTAGTGGCATTAGGGTCTACTAGTTTCAAACGTATATTAGGGTCTACTAGTTTCAAACGTATGTCTGGGGTCGTTGGGCGACACCAAGGAGGAAGGGGATGAAAACGTTGAATGTTTTGTCAGTTGGTGGAGAGGCCAGCATCTGAATACGTCTTCTGTATCTCCAACCATCCACTAGTTTTCTAGCTGGGAGGTATTCATCCAGCCTTTTATACCGCTCAAAGCAGGTCAGTACTGACCTTTCCCTCCTAAGGTTTAGTGGACCTACATTAGCCATTATTTCAGCCGCATTTACTGGACTTGTCCTTAAGTTTCCACAGACAAATCTTAGTGCTTGGCACTGTATTTTATCAAGTTGTTCAAGAGCAGTCCTAGAGCCATAAATTTGCACAGCTAGGCTGTAGTCTGTGAACGGACTGCTCCTAAATACAGTGATTGGAGCATGTCTGCTCGGGCTCCCCACTTTGTGGATGCCAGCTTTTCCACTATTGCAGACTCCTTGGCCCACCAGGGAGGGCAAATTCCACCCACTGAACAGGCTGTAAGTTTTCATCATGCTCTGGCTATAATTCAAAAAACAGAAATGGAAAAGTGGTTTGAGTGCTGGGACAAGTCTCAAAAAGCCTGTGGAGTCTGGGAGCGCATGAGACGCCCTGACCACACTTCCCCATGGTGGAGACTGTCCAGGTCTGAGCAAGCTATTATAGCACAGTGCAGGACAGGCCATTGTCCTTTTGGCTCATATTTCTCAGGGCTATGGCCAAATTTTGATTCATGGTGCATCCACTGCGGGGAAGAAGAGGAAACCGTGCCTCATATTCTGTTTGACTGCCCCAGACTTGCTGATCTCCGTCTCAACAGATCTGGGAAACCAAAAATTCTCGACTGTATGGCGACATGTATGCACTTCGCAAGACAGCAGGGTTTCTGTCCAGGGTTTTTGCAAGAGAGGATTTGAGCCTCTCAAGCCCTCACTCAAATGGAGTTTGATGATGATGATGATGAATTTTTTTTTTCTTTTTACAATTTTATTAGGTATCTTTTAAGAAAACATTTTTACCTCCTTTTTTTTTTCAGATTTGAAAAAATTAAAAAACACCATTCATGAAATGTACAAATTATATTTGTTTCTATACTGCATTCTTGGAGCTGCTGTTTATAAGAACTCAGTTATGTCTTCATTTCAAAGTGTACATTTATTTAAAGGCATTGAAGGAGTTGTGAATGGAATGATTATGTTTTATGTATTAGGTGAGTTTTCTAGATTTTATGAAATTTTAAGCTTCATATGTTCTTTCATAAATAAATATTATGGTTTAACACAAACGTCTTGCAGTTCTGCAGTGGATGACTTCAGGAAGGGTTTAAACTTGGGTCAATAACAATCTGAAAGAGCCAGGTTGCTATTTTTATTTGTGAAATCAAATTCTTATAAGTAAGATCTTATTTCTTATAATTGTATTTCCAAGTATTTACAGTTAGGCTTTTAGCTGAGTACCAATTATTTATATTTGTATATCCAATTATACCAGGCTAAATGTAATTACCAATGTGAATATCCTGGGATAGGTATAATCAGTTATATTTGCATATCCAGCTTTGTAGGGGTTGAGGTTAGGCACATATTTATTTTAAAATTCCCAATGATATTTTTGATGTACTTTTTATCAGTATAATCAGCGATGTTAGTATGTCCAGGTATGTTCTGGGCTGAGTGCAAACAGTTATGGGAGGAAGGTGTGAAAGGTTACTTCTCTCAGATGTGGAACTACATGGACATCACCATGTTGGCTTTGTATACTGCTGGCTACTCCACTGAAGGTGTGATCTATACAAAAACCAATGGATACTTTGCTGACAACCAACTGATTCACTGTGAAGGTAAATATTTGAACTTATTGACTTTCTCAGTGAAAATGGGCAACAAAAAAAAAATGTCATGCCCTAAAAAAAGAAAAATGAATACATCATGACAAAGATAACAATTTTAAAAAACATTTTCAATCAAAATATATAAAAAAGATCTACTATTATTAACAATAAATTGTTAGGTTTACACTGAAAAAATGTTATAGTTTATATTTTGACCATTTAAAAATTAGATGGCTGTAAATGTTTTTAACTATTTTTAAATTGTTAAAACAAATTCAAGCACCTGTCTGGCTGTTGAAATATACAGAATTGTCATAAAACATTCTGTATCCAGTAGGTGGAAAAATATCCTTGGACAGTTCAGCTTAGAGACATCCCCATGCAGAGGGTTGCATGAGTCTTCTTTACAGTGCTTGTTTTAAAATGCATACATTTGCATGTAGTTCTAATGAAGTCTCTTTTGTGCTCATGTTTCCAATGTGGAAGGAGTAAATTGCTATCTAGGCACAATGAAAAAGGAGAGCTTATGTCTTAGTAGTTTTGTTTATTTTCCCTCCTTCTGATAGAAATGAAATGCTTCCATCCATCAATCTCAGTGGCACTACAGCCCATGGAGGGCTCTGGCTTGCTTAAACACAACCCTTTATTCCGATCTCTCCTGGGCCTTTTGTCTCCAAGCCCTAACCCCAAGCTGTTGTAGATCTGAATTTAATGCTTCACTCTGTTCAAATTGAAACTGATATTGTCCTTCTAGTCTTTTTTTTCCATGCATTTTTTGATCAGAAAACTTTTTTTTTAATTCTTCATATCCTTCAAAACACTTTCAGTAAAGTAAATGTTAAGGGATCAAGAATATATTGGGAAAAAGAAATTCAATAAATGTCTCAGGACTTGTTGTGTTGACAGCCAATAAATTGAGGCTTGTTAAGACCTGTTTCTAGAGTTAAACGGGTTAACCATAAACACTAATTTTGTGACTTGTATTAAATACCGAGGTTTTAGGGTTAAGGCTAATTATAAAAGCCATTCAACATTCTTTCATATATTGTAGTCATCTCAACTGAATAGTGCTGAAAAGAGGTGACTTCAACAGGCTGTGGACGAGATCAGAAAAGAGCAAGCAGTCTTCCAAAGAGGCAGATCATGTGCTGAAAAGATTTTCATTCTACGAAACATTATAGAACAAAGTCTTGAATGCAAACAATGGCTAATGATCAGTTTTGTAGATTTCAAACAAGCATTTGATAGTATCCATTGAAAATGGCTATGGAAATAGAGAATATGTCATCCCTAAAAATTCATCCAATGCCTTCAACATCTCATCAGCCAATTTAGCTGCTGCATTAAAACAAGAAGGAACAACAGAGTTCTTTAACATTGAGATGGGTGAATATTGTATTCCTTCCTCTTCCTTCTTGCCATCCAGTACATAATGAGGAGAGCAATGATCCAGACTGCCTTCAGTATTTCAGGGAATTGAATGATGGACTTTGACTTCGCAGATGACATTGCACTACTGGGCCAAGAAATGATGGAGAGCCTAGATAGAGAGGCACCCAAAATTGGCCTCCACATAAACTTGGATAAAACTAAAATTATGCAACCAGGATATCAGGCAACTGTTGCCCCCATCAAATTGGTCACTCAAAGTTTGAACAGCTAGATAAGTTCACATACCTAGGCAGCATCATAGCAAATGATGGAGATGCCTATCATGATGTAGCATGCTAAATAAGAAAGGCTGGGCTATTTTCCAAAGGTTAAAATCTATAAGGACCAGCCAAGCTTATGGTTTTGAGACTTCTTCTTCTAGACAGCTTTTTGCGACTGATCTTTGAGGTCTTTGCAAACTGTGCCAAGGAAAAATAGTGTGCTGTTCTCTTCAGTTGTTCAGCACTGCTGTTTTTGAGACAATAATCCACCATATTAAACACAATCATCATCTCAACAGTCACATATCCATGTGAGAAATGGAAGTCACATTTTGTTGCTATTCTCAGTTTTGTCCTCAAAGAACAGTTCCAAGAGATGAATTAATCATGTTTATGTCTTAGACTTGATAACAGCAGAAGTCATCTTTATCCAATGTAAAGCTAAGTGAACAAATCTATTACATTTCTACAAATTTAATCATAGTCTGATACAAAAAAATGTGATGTAGAAGGTTTAGTAAATTAAATATATAATTACAAAATTAGTAAAAATTAGCAAGCAACATAAAAAACAGATTTGCAATTTTTATCTTCTCACAGAAGGAGATAAAATGTATTTATGTATTATAAAAAAAAAAACTGCAGAGTTGCTAAATATAAACCATATCAAGTTTGTAAAATACTAAAGACACATCTACACCATTGGCTAAATCTAAACTTTAAAGATTAACTGAAAAGTGAGAAAATTCTCCTGATTTAAAAAAATTAATTAAATGATCTGATAAAAAATTATAATCTATTATTAGATATTACTATTAATAACAATAAATATTTGTCCCAAGTGAGAGGTAAGCCAAGCATTGAACCTTGTGTAATAGGAACAAATGTTAACTAGTAGGATGACCTTAAAACAGAGAGCTTTGTCACTGCAATACAAGAACTCTACACATTAAAAAAAACAACAACTTGCTGAAACTAAATGTTATTGACAATTGCATAAAGTGCAGAATTATAAGTAAATTGCCATTGCAGAACCACCATCACATAACATTAAAAGGAAAGAAATAAAGAAAATGAAGGCTTGGGTAGTAAGTAGCAATAAAACTCTACTTTTTTACCTTAACCTATCCCTTAGTCTCTTGGACCCTTCGGGCACCACACAAAATTTGTCAACCATCTTTCTCCATTCCTCTGTCTTTTTGCCTTAGTTAGAACCTCTTTCAATGGCAGGCCTGTCTATTCTTTTATGTTGTCTTCTCATCGCTTTTTCTGTTTGCCTCTTCTTCTGTTTCTTGGCACTTTTTCCTGAAAGAAGGTCTTTGCGAGCCCCAAAGACCTTGGAATATGGCCTTATATTTTAATCATGTTTTGTTTACGATAGTTAGCAGGTCATTATGGGGTCCAATTGCTGCTGTAACCTTGTCTCTAATCTCTTGGTTTGTGATGCGATCTTTGAATGTGATACCTAGGATCCTTCTGTAGCATCTCAATTCCATTGCTAGGATCCTCTTCTCTAAGCCTGCAGTTAGCATGCAAGACTCACAAGCATATAAAAATGTGGCCATGACCAGGGAACGCATCATTCTGATTTTGGTGCCGAGAGCTATGCCTTGTCTGTCCATATTATTTTAAGTTTTGAAAGGGCTGTTGTGGACTGTGCAATTCAGGCTAGAATTTCAGGTTTTTTGTCTCAAAAAGCAATGGATGCGCCCAAATGAGTCACTGGTTTTGGCTTAATCTTGAGACGGGGCAGAATCTGGTGTGGCTAATCAAGCCAATTCTAGAACGGCAGACTTTGCCACAATTCATACATCTGTATGCCTCTGATTCAGGGCTAGTGGACAGGGCAGCTTTTTTTTTTCCCTCAGAGTATACTACTGCTGCAAACCTGCTACATCATACAAACATTTCTTAGTGCACACTATGAAGGGACACTACTTTTGAATTTTTTGCCCCTTTTTCAAATTTGGATGCTGGCAGCTGCCATGATATGATTATGAGCTCATTTTTTATAATAATATTTTTTTTATTAACCTGAAGGAAATTTTTTATAAAAAATAGTGCCTTACATATAAATTATTACAATGCCAAAAATGAAATATAAATTCATACAATGGTGTTCCTCTATTTTCTAGTACATCTAAAAATGTCCGAGAAAAGTTGAGGACATCCTCATACTTGTCTAGAATCTCTTGAAACTTAAGGCTCTAGGAAATTATAATAATTATAAGAAGAATTACAATATTAGAGCAAAGGTTTATTTTCATCCATCCATCCCAGTGGCGCTACAGCCCATGGAGGGCTCTGGCCTGCTTTAACACATCCTTCCATTCAGATCTCTCCTGGGCCTTTCGTCTCCACGCCCTAACCCCTAGCTGCTTCAGATCTGCTTCCATGTCATCTATCCATCGCATTCGGGGTCTGCCTTTGGGTCGCCTGCCTTTTGGTTTTTGCCTGTATACGATTTTCGCCCCTCTGTTGTCTGACATTCTTTCAAGGTGACCTGCCCAATGTAGTCTGTTCTTTTTTATTTCGTTCACTATTGGTGGGTCTTCATATAATTGATATAACTCATGGTTAGTGCGTGTCCTCCACCCTGTTTCATCCTGTATGGCACCATAGATTTTCCTAAGAATTTTTCTTTCCCAAGTGTTAAGTAAATTTTCAGATGTCTTTGTCAGTGTCCAGGTCTCACTTCCATACATTGCTGAAGGTTTATTTTAGCTCATATTATTAAAAAAGTAAGTTCCTCTTTCAGACCATGATGTCTATAATGATGTAAAGGTCATCTGTTTCTGTGGCCTATGGTTAGCTAAAGTCATGTGACCAGCACAATAGCCGTCATTACTTTTCCCCAACTAATGTCAGGTACCCATTAGATCTGGGTTGACTATGAGGGGCCTTTAAGATCCTGAAAGTAAAAATTTCAGTCTTCTAGGATTCGAACCTGGGACCTGTGTTCATAAGCCAAGTGCTCTACCACTCCCCACTGTGCCTCTCATATTATTAGTTAGGCTTTAAAAATTTCTTTATTGGAACTGAAAACTTGGTGATTCAAAGATATAACTATACTTGTTTACTTGTTTAATTAGTTAATTAAAGTGTTTCAATTTCACTTTGTTTATTATCTTCTGTAGATTATTCATTATTGAGTAGGTCTATTTAGGAAAAAATCCACTAGATTCAACCAATTCAGATTATACAAATCCACTTACTTGCACTTGGACAGAAACTTCCTTCCTATTGCATGAAGGGCTAAGGATTCTTGGCCAAGGCGTAATATTTTAATCATGATGATATGAAGGATTTGAACACAGGTTATTATAATAACAACATTAGTGTAAGTCAAGTTTACTTTAGCCAACTTAATGAAATTATGCGAAAAGTATCTTAATCTAGTTATTATTCCATAGGTGTTGGCAAGTTTACCTTCATCTATTTCAGTCATGATTGCCTTTATATGTGGACAAATAAGCCTATACAGTATTTCCAAGAATGAGAACTTTGCAGGGTAGAGTCATTTGACTTACAAGGTGAAGGTTTTTTATATTTAATTTATGGATGTTTTTTTTGCAAAGCAAAATAACTTCAGGTTGTATAGACATACTCAAAAGAAATAAATTTTTTCTGCAAGTGACCTTAAAACTTAAAATAAATAAATTATGGCTTTTATTGGTAGTGTTTAAAGTTAAATACTTTGAAAGCTGATCACTAGTTAAGATGTTTAAGTTTACAAGATGATATATTAAATTAGCTAGATGATATTAAATTTACTAGATTTTACAGGAATTAATTTATTCCCAAATGTACTTAAAAATATTTTATTTGCTGACCAAAGACTTTTTTTTCAGCCTCTTAGAGACCACTGGGACATTGTTCTGGGCTTCCTTTGGTATGGGGAACTCTCAGGCACCAGCTATTAAAGAAGAAACTAATAGCAGTCAGATTAATGATGACTCAGAGATAACACAGTGAGCTGCTGAAAGTCATTGAGGTGGTTGGCTACGTTTTGTATGGAGTTTACATTCTTGATGCTGTCGTGGTCCTGATCAACTTGTTCATTGCTATGATGAATTTGAAGACATTTAGGTTTGTTTCATGTTATGTTAATCATTAAGTTAAAACTATTTATATATCCCATTTCATTCAAATACTCTTTACCTATCAATTCATCGGAGAGGACCTTTTTGTAGTTTGTTTTACATGTTAATTCAGGTTTGATGATTATTACATCCTAGTCCAAACCTCCTGCAGGAGGCAGGGTTTGAACATATCAGTAGGACAGTATAGAGTGTATGCTTCATTAATAGAAAATCATCCAAAGTTGTGGGGTGAAAGTCTCTGATGATTAAATATAACATCATCTATCTATTTCCTTTAGAAGTGTTCAGTGCATTTATGAAAAAAAAAGATTCCTCTGAACCTTCGCACTGTTATCAGCAGTAGAAATCTTGGCTAGCATGGACATGTTCATGGAATGCCACAAGGTTGACTTCCTCAAGACATTTTGTATGGTGGTCTATTAGAAGTCAGGAGAGCCCTGGGTCACCCACTACTTCTAACTATCTCAACATTTCAGCACTACTTCTAACTATCTCAACATCTCAGCACTATTTCTAACTATCTCAACATGCCAACTTTGGATGAAGGAATGATTCCTTGCCAAGGCTGATTTGTTACAAAGCAATATATAAAAATCCAAACCTATCAAAGTGGTAATCAAAACTATGGCTTATGAAGCAAATAATAATAATGGCAATGTCATTGCTATATCAGCATAGAAATTCAACACAGGCAAAACAAAGAATGTGATTCCAGAATTGATATGTCGTTCTTAGCTTTGTTCTAAGGCTGTTAGCCACTTGATAAACAAAAATAATATTGTATACATGGACAGATTTTATAACAGTCCCACTGTTTGACACTTTAGCCAATGATTATGGAATATTTGCTGATGGAACTGCAATGGCTTTAAAAAACTGACAAAGTTGAAGAAAAAGCAGAGAAGTCAATCTGAATTGATCTATCATGGCAATAGAGTAAGTCTTATTCTGGATGGAGAAATGACCCATTCATCTGTTCACACCACAATCCAGGCAATATTCTTATTCCATATGCTAGGCCTAATTCCTACAAGTGCTCTTTCTTCCCTAGTTTGAATATAGAATGGGCTGCCTGAATCAGCCAGTAAAACCAGTGACTTAGCAGAGTTTAATTCACTAATTAACATGCATGACTAGATTGACACATGAAATGCATAGAACATAATTGTATTCTTTTTTGAAGCAACATCAGTAATCTATAAGATATGAGGCCTTGTTAGGATGGACCAAAGAGCCATTCATTTTAGTTTTTCATCCAACACAAATGGGGACCCTAAAAAAGAAGAACTAAAGATGGAATATCTGTGGATGTGCTAAAACCATTGCTCTTTATTGACTTCACCAAATACATGGTTTTGATGTCAACAACCAGGTTTGCAAAAATGGCTCTTTCATCCTTTTCAAAAGAAAAGATAAACTGGGTACTTTATTTTTATAAACAACTTTTGACAAAAAATTGAAACATATTTGGAAAATTGGTAGGCCAATGATTCCACTTTCACATGGATAAGCAATTGTGGAAAAATGATTTTCTATTAAGAACTAGAGAATTGCAACTTGGCAGAGAAAACACTGGACTCGGAGAATCGTCATAGACAGCTTTTGAGGATTCTCAAAACTTAGTGACTTTGTTATTAGACCAAAAAGTTTTATTCTGCTGGAAATGTTCATGGAAGATGTACTCTGTATTTGATGAGCCGAGAAAGAAATGTGAACAAGACCAAAGGGGAGTAAAGAGAACCAACAGTAGAGATGATGCAGTGATGCAACTGAACAATAGATAATGAGTCCTCTATTTGGGAACCCTCAACTCAAAAAAACATAAAGAAACTAGAATACACAAGATAGAGCAGTGAGATTCCGAACTAACAAATATTCACATTTGATTATAGTTAGACCTCTAGTAAAATTATTACATTTAGAGATCCTTCAGGACAGAAGACTTCAAAAGTAAAGTAGCAATTATACAAAAAAAATTAAACTATAAACTTCAAATACAAAAACAAAACTTAAAAAAATACTTAGAAAGACACAAAGATAAAGGAAAATCCCTTTCCCATATGCTAGAAGAAATTTATACTCCTTCTTCCCTAGTGCTATTAGAGCATGGAATGGGTTGCCTGAGTCATGTGAATTGGCAGAGTTTAAGTCATTGATTAACTTGCATGACTAGATTGACCCTTGAGACACCCGTAGGATGTAATAATCTTGGATAAGAAGATGAGATACTGCAAAAAGATGGCAATAGACTGGGGGCTGTGAAAGCTCTTAGTTTATCTCATTTGCCAATGAACAGTCTAAGAAAGAGTGAAGGAAGGAGAGTCCAAATCAGTGGAAAGACAGTCTGAATTAAAAAACATGGGTTTAATTGTTTAGATTGGTTTATATTTGTATCAAACTGGTTGTTATTATTTTGATTTTGTTGAATTTTCTGTTTTAACTTGATGATTTCTCACTTTAATATTGTCTATAATATTCTTCACCTATCGCTTAGTTTGTTGGGGCATCTTACAAGATTTGTAGATCGTCTTTTGGGAGTTATTCAGGAAGTCTAACTTGCATCTGGTCACAGCTATGTGATGGGGATGGTTCTGAGGTCCAAGGTTTGAGTCCTCCTTAAGACTTATCTATGTATTACTACAGTTTCTTCACCTTCGTCTCCCTGGGTGCTGCTATTATGTTTGATGTCATGTTTATTTCATCAATAGCCAAAGTAAGAAGTATTTGGGCCTGATGTTGATTAGTTCTATACCTACTATTACTTAGTCATAGTAAAAAGTATTTGGACTTAATAGTGTTTAGTTTTGTTTCACTTTCAAATGGAATAGTTATTTATTCAACTTCATTTGTTAAGATATGAAAGATTTGAAAAAAAAACATGTAGATCTTTTTTTTTAATGCTTTTGATATAGTGCATAGTTCATGCTTAGAGCATACTTATTTTGCTATGGCCCAATCTCCTTTTGTTGACTATTGGGGGAAGGGAACACATGGGAGGTTTACATGCTGTCTTTGGGCTTTCAGAAAACACAACTCTTCTCGAGTCAGGATTCAAAATCGAGCCCCCATGTTAAGTGGCTAAGCTGTAGCCAAGCAGTGTAGGCCCGCCTCTCAGCCACACATGCCACAAATTTTGTGAATGAAAATGGGAAAATGGAACCTGCATCTGACAATGTTATCATAGAAACTCTTTTAGAAAATACTTTTTACTATGATTATGGGTGGCTGCCTGGATGTGCAGAATGCACGCTGGACTGTTGTTTGGACTTGTTGATGGTCCTGGATTCATACCTTGCCCTTCCCTATCGTCCTCTGAGATGTTTGGATGAGGAAATAAATTATCTTCAACTTTGAAGGAACATTTGAGACATGTAAAATATTTTACAAACTATCATCTCTATTTTAAAAATGGCCTCGTTCTTAAATAGGTCACTTGCTAACAATGGATACTAAAGAAGTTACAGTGTTACTACTGCAGCCTTGAGTTTAAATCACAGTATAGAATGCAATTTTTATTTAGGGCTTAAGGATGTTTCCAACCTTGAGTTATGGATACATAACTTCATTTTGGGATATTATCTTTCCTGAACAAAAAATCCTTATTCTTTTAATTTTTTACTGTTTGGCTTAAAAGTTTTTAGGATAAGAAGAGCTGCATTCAGAGTCTGAATCTGGGACTGTCAAATTGACCACCATTTCTGAAACTTAATTTAATTTTTTATTTAACTTACATTGTGATACCTTGTGATACCAGTGTTAACTTGATGTGAATAGAACTGATGTAGGTCAGTGAGTTCAACAATACAAACTTAACCAGCAGAAATAACTAGAATATAATAGCAAAGTTCCCCTTTCAGACCTTGCGATCTATAGTGTTAAGGCTCTTTTTCTTCTCTAATATATGTATGTGTACTTCAATGCTGATTACTAAATGTACCCAATTCCTGGCAATACCTTAACGACACATATAACGACAGAATAAAGTGTTGAGGAGATGGAGTGTTGGGATGAAGCGTTGAGGAGATGGAGCATTGAGGAACTGGAGCATTGAGGAGCTGGAGTGTTGAGGAGATGGGAGTGTTGAGATGGAGTGTTGAGGAGATGGAGCGTTAAGGAGATGGAGCATTGAGGAGATGGAGCATTGAGGAGCTGGAGCATTGAGGAGCTGGAGTATTGAGGAGTTGGAGTATTAGGAGATGGAGCATTGAGAAGATGGAGTGTTGAGGAGATGGAGTGTTGAGGAGATGGAGCATTGAAAAGCTGGAGCATTGAGGAGATGGAGTATTGAGGAGATGGAGTGTTGAGGAGATGGAGTGTTGAGATGGAGTGTTGAGGAGATGGAGCATTGAGGAGATGGAGTATTGAGGAGTTGGAGTGTTGAGGAGATGGAGTGTTGAGGAGATGGAGTGTTGAGGAGATGGAGCATTGAGGAGATGGAGTGTTGAGGAGATGGAGCATTGAGGAGATGGAGCGCTGAGGAGATGGAGTATTGAGGAGTTGGAGTGTTGAGGAGATGGAGTGTTGAGGAGATGGAGCATTGAGGAGATGGAGCGTTAAGGAGATGGAGTGTTGAGGAGTTGGAGTATTAGGAGATGGAGCATTGAGAAGATGGAGTATTGAGGAGATGGAGTGTTGAGGAGATGGAGTGTTGAGATGGAGTGTTGAGGAGATGGAGCATTGAAAAGCTGGAGCATTGAGGAGATGGAGTATTGAGGAGTTGGAGTGTTGAGGAGATGGAGTGTTGAGGAGATGAAGTGTTGAGGAGATGGAGCATTGAGGAGATGGAGTGTTGAGGAGATGGAGCATTGAGGAGATGGAGTGTTGAGGAGATGGAGCATTGAAAAGCTGGAGCATTGAGGAGATGGAGTATTGAGGAGTTGGAGTGTTGAGGAGATGGAGTGTTGAGGAGATGGAGTGTTGAGGAGATGGAGCATTGAGGAGATGGAGTGTTGAGGAGATGGAGCATTGAGGATATGGATCGCTGAGGAGATGGAGCATTGAAAAGCTGGAGCATTGAGGAGATGGAGTATTGAGGAGTTGGAGTGTTGAGGAGATGGAGTGTTGAGGAGATGGAGCGTTTAGGAGATGGAGTGCTGAGGAGATGGAGTGTTGAGGAGATGGAGCATTGAGGAGATGGAACATTGAGGAGATGGAGCATTGAAAAGCTGGAGCATTGAAAAGCTGGAGCATTGAGGAGTTGGAGTGTTGAGGAGATGGAGTGTTGAGGATATGGAGCGTTGAGGAGATGGAGTGTTTTGGGAGTTGGAGTGTTGAGGAGATGGAGCATTGAGGAGATGGAGTGTTGAGGAGATGGAGCATTGAAAAGCTGGAGCATTGAGGAGATGGAGTGTTGAGGAGATGGAGCATTGAGGAGATGGAGTATTTAAGGAAACAGGAAACTTGTTCTATTCTAAAGTCACTAAAAGAAAGCCTTTACATTTATTTTGTTTAGTTTTGTAATTATTTTTTTCTCTTTTGTTAAAAAAATTTGAACAGAATTTTTTAAATACTCATTTGGGAATCAACTGTGAAATTTATTAACCGGCATATAGGCTAATTGATTAATACTATTTGATATCTATCTTGTAATTTTGCTTTCCTCTGCTATGCTGTTTTTTTTATTTACACATTTTATCTCATATTGTTTGAGATCTATCTGTGATCTATATTATCTTGTTTAAGATCTATCTGATCTAATTTGTGATCTATCTTGTTTGAGATCTAAATGATCTAATTTGTGATCTATATTATCTTTTTATGAGATCATTATTTTCATATTTGAGATCTCTTAGCTTCTGCAAATAGAATTTCAAGAGATGATGATATTTATATTAAGCCCTTCTTGCATTTATTTCTTCCAGAATGCCCAAAAGATTAGTCAGCTAAGGAGCCTAAAATGTTAGCCTGTTTACAAATATGAGATCTTCCTTGACTACACAAGTACCTTACAGAAGAAGGCTACTCACTTGTGTTTGGATATGTCAGCTGTTTTGGTAATAAATCAAGTGTTGTTTTTTCTACTATCTCTAATGTTTGTAGGTTCTAAAGTTAGAAAGTGTTGTTTGTTTTTTAATGCCACATTGCCTGTCAATTCTGTTTAGTTTTTATATATTCTTTTTTTTATATACAGTCCCTGTGGCCCTTTTCAAGCATGACAGATACTATTCTAAGCAGCTTTTTTCTCTGGAAATTATTCAACCACAGAAGCTGTGAGGGATATCTGAAATCCATTGCTTACTTGTCTAGAAAGACTTCCATCCATTGAGTGATAAAAGATTAAGTGTACACAACTTTTAGTAGTCACCACATAACACTTAACATTTTGATGCTCAAGACAATACTGTTCATGAATGGTTTAGTTTTCTTTATGCTGAGAGTGTCCAAGAAGGATTAGGTCAAAGGTTAATTGGACAAACAAGTTAATAAACTTTGTCTTTGAATCTGAAATTGTAGAACTTGTAGAGAAAAAAAAACAACTAAGTGTTTTTTATTTTAATTTACCAGGCACCAAGTACCTACTATTCATTTACTTTGACTGTTGACTTTAAGTTAGAAATTAAGGAAAGATTTCTTTGAGCTATATTTGTCAATGACCATAGGCATTAAGAGAGTTGACACCTCATTTTACTTTTCAACAAGATGATGTCTTAAAGAAATTAAGAGCTTTTGATGGAATTCTGTGGTTGAATAACAAAAGGAATAATCACAGGATTCCATCAAAATCATTGCAATTTGAACATTGTTGGTAGTGTCAATGTTATT
This sequence comes from Biomphalaria glabrata, assembly GCF_947242115.1. NCBI lineage: Eukaryota > Metazoa > Mollusca > Gastropoda > Planorbidae > Biomphalaria > Biomphalaria glabrata. Next base: position 141,540 of record NW_026602919.1, on the reverse strand, counting down.
AAGTTTACATAAAGTATTTAAGTATAGTTCTTGGTGTTGTTACATTATTCATTTTCTAGTGACCAGGCAGTGTTTTATACCATGAATGAATATCTGTTGTAAGAGATTTAAGGTATACAACTCCATTAATAATATCTTTGACAATAAAATATTTTGATCAAGTTTATATTTTTGGAACAGAATATGCTAATGTGTTAAATGCACATTTTTCTTTTTTTTTTGGAATAACAACTGATATTTAGTTTTATCCCTTTGTATCTTTCTACAGTAGATGCACTGTCATACTAAATGGAAATTTTAAAAAATTATAATTTCTAATCAAATTGTCTCCCTTTTAAAATCAAATATCTAAATGAATCATGCTACTTTGATTCTACACAATCTACAGGACTACCAATGTACATTAGTTTCGAACAAAAAGTTGCTAACTTTAAATAATTGATTAACTCATTTTGATATTTATGTATACCTTGTAATAAAAGTGGCATTCATTTTACAATTTCATTTTTTTTTTTTTATTGTAACTGGTCTGTGTTAATTTCTTTTTTTTTTTCAAATTACTTTGTATTGCCTATATGGGGAAATGGTATTTCTGGTGTTTCTTTGCTCAGCAAAAACAAGTCAGGATTTGAACTCAAGCCCCCTTGACAGTGGTTTATGCCAGATATCCAGCATTTCATGTAGTTTGTAGGCCAAATTTGATACTCACAGTGCCCCAGTGCAGGTAGAAAGAGGAAACCTTGCCTCATTAATGTTTGCTGCTCCAGACTTGCTGCTCTCTATCTCAACTGATCTAGGAAGCACTACAGCTGGGTTTCAGTCCACTGCATTGGCTAGAGAGGATTTCAGTCTCTCAGGCTGCAACTTAAATGAAGTCTGATGTGATTTTATTTATAAAAAGTTGTATGGATGTCTTTAAGCTACATAACTTATCCTAGTCCAATGTGTTGATTGACATAGTTACCAGGTACTGGTACTAAAAAAATTGCCGCTTTTATCCTCCCCTTCCAGCAACCCTTAGATCTAGTTTTTCTACATTTCTAGTTGTTTAATAGTGCTTTTCCATATGTCATTAAAAAGTTATGTTAAAAGTTAACAGGTTTCTTTAGCTAATTGCTTTGTAACAATATTTGTTTTTGAGCAAATTTTTAGCAAATCTCAAACTTTGATCTGATTCTATGGCCTCCTTCAGTCACAAAGCTGCTATGGATCATCTCATTTTCCAAACATTAGCTATGAATCATTTTCCTGACATTAGTTGTGGTTGCAATGATGTCACCCACACAGCTATATATTTGAAGGAATGGAATATGCCAATACAGTTTGGGATCAATGGCATCGTAGGCTCTGCCTGGGAGTAGCACTGTATGCTGCTAACTGAATGGTTGACTCCTGGTTTTAGCTGCAGACTTTGCAATCTGTAGGGCAGATGATATAAAGGTCATCTGTTTTAGCGTCCCATGGTCGGCACTATGACCAACTGTCTTTACCTTTTCCCTAAGAAATGCCAGGAACCCATTAGAACCAGGTGTACTCAAAGGTGCCTAATAGTCCTAAAATTAAAAATCCCAGTCTTCAAACCCTGGACACATGTTTGGAAGCCAGGTATTTCACCGCTCAGTCACCTCACCTCCAAGTGAATTATATAGAAGCTTTTCACTGTTTGCTCAACTTTCGTTCTACAACTAAAGCAAGGTAATTATGTATTGTTAGGGACAGGGGTGGTCTCAATGCTGTCTGGAATGATTCAAGAGAATATTAGTATTATGTTAGCATGGCAGGGCCCAAGGTCATGTCTAGCCTGCACTAACAAGAAGTTACAGTTGCCAGAAGGTCTACTGGGTGGGTTGTATCTGTGCACCTCAGTCTGTGACCAAAGAAATCAAGAAAGAGAAGAAATAACAAAATGATACTTTAATTTAAATGAGCAAAGCAGCAGTTACAAAACACTGCAGATAAAAAAACAAAAAAATTAGGAAAAGATCTAGTACATAAACATTAGAAGTGGCCATCATTTTAAAACAAACTTTAAAACAAAAAAACGCCAATTATTTTGACAGTTGTTTCAATTAGAAAAATAATGTACCATAATATAAAACTATATATATAAAGTAGCTTTACATATAGAAAAAAACAACAAATTCTGAAACTTAAAGGCAGTTCCAAGTACAGAATAATTAAAACTGACACACTCTGGTCAACAGTACAGGAAACAGCATCGCCCTAACCCATATAATAATAGGCGGAAGTATAAGCATACAGCTTAGCACTAGTCTACAAAAGTAGCAAAAATAAAAATACATAAAAATAGCTCTAGAGCGTCAGTTCACAATTATAAAAAAAATGCTTGCATGACTGTTAATAAAGTCTAGGTCTACTGTTTGTTTTCTTGGTTTTACATGTGTTCCATCAGAAATAGAGATTACATCCTAGCCCTAACCAGGACAGTGAGTGTTCATACCAGAGACTATGGATAGTGGATACCCCCATGATCACCATTAGATAAGACAAAGTGAATTAGTATTTGAAAGTTTTAAATAGACTATGGGGATGAACTCAATGCTATAGTGAAGTCTGACAATATTAAATATTAATATAATCTTTGTTTATGAAACAATTTCTTATTTATGATTTCAGACTAAAACTTAAAATGCATTCATAGCAACACACAAACACATTCATATTAATAACATCATAGAAAATGCTAACAGTTTTATTTTAAATATAATATAACATATTATAATTGATCTAAATAATGTCAAGTCACTATTTACACTATAAAAAGCATAGAACAAATTGTGCATGGATGTGACACTAATGAACATTAATATGATAGCACACAAAAGCAGGGGAGATAATAAATTGAATTAAAAGCATAATGTAGCAAGGCTTTGGTGTTGTGACTCCAATAATGATAATATACCACAGCCCCTCCCTCCTCCAAAACAAAAAAGAAAAAACATTTCACTGAAACAACAAGAAGCTTGAGGGGAAAAAAAGGAATATTAAAAAAAAAAAGAACAATGACTGGACTGAATGACAAGATTTACCTAAATATAGAACAAGATACAAGTCCATTATGGTGATTCCACCCAAATAGTTAATACAAAGTACATCACTTGTACCTATATTAGAAATGATTGTTCTATTCATTGTCATCTGTTAGGTTTTCTGACTTTGCGACCACCTCTTGTAATGTAACCTCTTTTTTTTCTTCTTCTTCTAGCCAGCTTTATTGCTGCTGAGCTGTGAGCTCTTTTGCAGACTGTGCCAAGGAAAAAAAGTGTGCTGTTTTCTTAAGTTGCCGTACAGGGTGTTGGTTATGTTGGGCTGTAGTGGAAGTAGGGTCTGCCTAAAGTGGATTAGGGAGGGGCATTCAAAGAGGATTTGGTTTATGGTTTCAAAGGAGTGGGCACAGTGTCTGCAAAGGAGGAGTTGTGTGGAGTTTATTTTGTTCAGGTGGTAATTTAATAGTGGTGTGTGTCCTGTTCTTAGTTGGAAGATTGTAGATTGTTCTTTGCTGGGGAGGAAGTTAATACTGTCCAGTTTGTTAGGCGTAGTCATTTCTTTGTACATGGCTCTGCCTGTGTTTCCTGATGCCCATTGGTTGAGCCACTCCTCTTTGTGATTGTTGACTAACATTGACCTTAGGGTGAGGTAGTTAACAGGTCTATCTGGTTGTTCCATAGATGAACCTGCCTTTGATAGCTTATCTGCCTTTTCATTTCCCATGATGCCAATGTGTCCAGGGATCCACTGTAGTGTGATATTGATATTTAATTTTGATATCATCTGATGGATTATCACAATGAGTGTTGTCAACTCTCTTGGGCTGTTTGAGGTGCTGCTGTTAAGTGCTTGCAGAGTGGATTGGGAGTCTGTAAAGACAACAATATTTGATGGTGGTTGCACTCCTTCATATAATTTGTTTTCCACTGTCTGTAGTGCTATGGTAATGTAACATAAAGTAGGTGACCACGGGTACTCAGCCTGAGGTTGGGAGAAGATCTGAATTTGAAGTAGCATTAGGGAAATGTTCAGTTCTTTCAGATGCAGGTTCCCTCACAAAAAAAGGCTCTAAATGATGGTAGAAAAGGAAACAATCTCTTATGTATCTACTGTGTCTGTGTCTTTGCCTCTAGGAATTGTTTTCCCTCTCAAGATGTTCACTGTAAAGAGAACAAAAATTGATCAAAACATTTTCATAGTCAGTGAAACACAAAACTTGGCAAAGATTTACTTAGAGGTTTAGTATAAAAACAATATTAATTGATATACATAGCTTTGCTTACCTTTTTATTCCATACATCTCTTGATGAATATTTTGGTTTACATTTCATCTTCATGTCAGTCTACATCTTCATCATGTCAGCCTACATCTTCATGTTGGTCTACATCTTCATGTTGGTCTACATCTTCATCATGCTGGTCTACATCTTCATCATGTTGGTCTACATCTTCATCATGTTGGTCTACATCTTCATCATGTTGGTCTACATCTTCATCATGTTGGTCTAAATAAGAATAAGAAAAACTTTTGCCTTGAAAAGGGAAAAAAAAAATTCTATTGCTTTTCTTTTCATGTTCAATAAAACTATTCTGATGATGCAGCTTTATGTTTTAACTTAGTATTTTATGAATAAACTTTAAAGAAAAAAAATACACTCAAGACACCTACTACAGCAGCAAAGAATAACTACCCAAATTAAGTGAAAAAAAAATTTAAGTTTTATTAAGCCTTTAAATTCTAAGGAATTTATTGAAGATTTTCAATTATGCCAAAAAACTATAAATAACTAGCTATTTAGTGTATCTAATGTACAGAATACAGAAAGCTTTAATATTTAGAGTGAAAATTCTGCTATAAAGTTTGTGCTTTTCTAGAAAATAAAATCACAACTTTTTAAGTTCTTTTGCTTGTAGTCCAAACTAATTTGTTTTGTTTAGTTGGCAATAGCAATCTTTCCAAATAGCTACAGAGACTGTCTAGATTGTTTCAAATTCTCTAGGTTTATTCTTTTTATATATTCTTTTATTTGATCTCACTTTCTTTATATTGCTTCAGCCAATCTCTATATTGTTTGCTCTCCTTTTTCTATCCTTATGTATTGTATTTCTTTTAGAATGTACTTAAAAATCAAAATGTAAGCAAAGAGCAAATTATCAAGTTTAAAATTCCCACGAGATAAGATCCAAACAAATGAAAATTCAGTTTGATTACAATTATCCTTAGGATTACTACTATAACAATGACAATATAGATGCAAACAGGAACAACATTCACACACAAAAAATATAAACACTCAGTCTTATACAGCCAGTGCTTAATGAACTAAGTTTCTCAGTGATGTGACAAATGACTATGAAACACACTGACAGAAAGTAGAGTAAAAGAATAATAAAATCTTTCTGTTCTAGCCTTAATGAAGAGGAGGCGACCACTTTATCCAGATCTGATGTAACTGGTTTAGTGGCTGCAGATCGTCCTCAAGAATGCATAAATGAGATCAGATAATGTTTCAACATTACTTACATGTACACTGCACTTGCTTGATATTCTTGTCAAATGTTTGACATGTTTTGAATGTTTCTTGAGAGCTGAAGGGAATCTACTTCCTTGACCAAATGTCCAGCAGAATAAATATCAGACAAGATATGAGCATCAAGATGACCACACACAGTCCAGCACATATATCACATGACCAGGCAGCCATCCTTTCTTATGAGAAGACAAAGTCTTAGTGTAGTGACCTCTTTTGCTTGAATTTTTTCTTGTAACTTAGTGCACAAAATAATTGAGAACTGAAATGACTTCAACAAAATATTATGAAAATCTAGGAGAAAAAAAAAATGCTAAGTAGAGGAAAAATGACAATTATAATACACATTTTGTTAATGTTTTATTTCATGTCAGTTCTCTGCAATTCTATAGAATTTGAAGAGTTAGAGCATGAATAAGATGATAATTCCCCTCTCCCTTTTCAAGTTAGTTGTTAGTAACACCAGGTTAGTAGCAACAAAATCATGTAGAAATAGACATGGCTTTATTTAATTTAGTCTGACTGTTGTTGACTTGTAGCACCAAACTGCTGGTAGGCAACTAAACTGTTGAAGGCATAATATATCTTAGCTAATAAGAACTTGAACAACTTCCTTGTGAACAAAACTAAATATAACATTTATAATACTTGTGATCACATGAAATAAATGTAGTAGACTTAAGTAATAAAATTTCTTACAATCTAACTCACTACAATAACACAACCTTTCAGTCTTACATTCTGGAGTCGTCTCCCCTAACTAAGACCCAGTGACGACAATGCCACTTTTGCATCATTCACATCCAATCGCTTACCTCTTACCACAGTCACCATAAAAACACACACACTCCATAACACTTCTGCTTGTCCAACATTCTTTCACTGAATCAAGCCCCAAGCATCCTACTTGTCCATATGTTAGACTTTGCAATGACCATGTTTTTAATCATACTAGTTACATTTAGCAGACACTCTGGCACATATTGGAAATAATAGTGCAAATATTATGACTAATCAAGCTTTAAAAAACTCTAAATTAGATTCTTATTTCTGTACCTTGATATCTGTCAACAAAAACAACTGATACATTTGAACCTAAGGAAGAACAAAAAGAATCTGAAATATAAAGTTGTGTAACAAAAACTTGAAAGAGTTCAAGGTAACAAAACTTAATATATAGATATAAATTGCAGATATAGGCGAGAACCTAAAAAATTGGAATTTTATTTTGTAGCTTGATATCTGTTAACAAAAAATTAAACTTCAGTAAAAAGAAGTGTGATTAAACATTTCAAATATATAAATTCATATGTTGCTAATGAAACTGAAAAAAAAAAAAGTGGTTCTGGGAGTAATAAGCAGGACTACACATTTGTAAAAACACTGCAGATTATATATACTATATAATAACCATAATCATATATATTTATAATGGTAATCAAAACTAACATAATATAATATAATATATATATATATATATAGAGAGAGAGTTGAATGAATACTTGATGTGCCCCAACAGTTAATAGGACACTTGAGGTGCCACATAAGTTAAAAGGACAAGCAGTTGTTAGGACACTTGTGGTGCCCCAACAACTGATAGGACAAACATGAGGTGAACAACAGTTGGTATGATGGATGAGGTGCCCAACAATTGATATGACACTTAGAGTGCCCCAACAATAAGACCATTGAGTTGTTAGGATGAATGAGATGCCCCATGATAGGATACTTTAGGTACCCCAACAGTTAATAGGAGACTTGTGGTGACCTAACATTTGGTAGGAAAGAAGAGGTGCCTTACCAACTGATAGGATACTTGAAGTGCCCTACCAAACAATAGAACAAGAGGTGCCCTACAAATTGATAGGACACTAGAGGTGCTCTACCAATTGATAGGATACTTGAGGTGCCCTACCAATTGATAGGATATTGAGGTGCCCCATCAGTTATAAGGACATTTGAGGTGCCTAAAAAGTGTTGAAACACTTGTGGTGCCCCAACAGCTGATTGGACAAACTTGAGGTGGACAACAGTTGGTATGATCGATGAGGTGCCTAACAATTGATAGGACACTTGGAGTGCCCAAACAATTGATAGAACACTTGGAGTGCCCAAACAATTGATAGAACACTTGGAGTGCCCAAAAATAAGATTATTGAAGTGCCCAACAGTTGTTAGGATAAATGAGATGCCCCAACAAATGATAGGACATTTGAAGTGCTTCAACAATAGATACAATACCTATAGTGCCTCAAGTTAAAAGGATATTTGAGGTGCCCAAACAGTCATTAGGACACTTGTGGTGCCCCAATAGCTGACAGGACACACTTGAGGTGCCCAACAGTTGGTATGAGGGATGAAGTATTCCAACAATTGATGACCATATAGGTGCCCAACAGTTGGAAGGTATTGATATTTTTGGTTTTTGGCACATCAGCACAATTAAGGCTATGTCATGCCCATAATCTCTCAAGGGTTATTCCCCCTTCATAGCTCAAGAGCTAAGTTTTATACAGTTGGGTCATTAAAAACAAGATTCATTCACAGCTCAGATGGTGAAAATAGTAAACATTTACATAAATTAATAAAAATCTATTTTTAATATTATATTATCACAATTGCATTGCCCTATCACAAATCAAAAGGATGACAAAAGGTGCCCCAAAAATCGACCAGACACTTCAGGTGCACCAACAATTAATTAGTAAATAGTATATTGAAGTTGGACAGTGATTGTAAATTTTGACACAGGCAGACAATATTTTTATGCCAATGTATATTATATATCTCATCAAGTAATAGTCAGTAATTTTGTGCAGTACAAGTATATATATTGCATTGAAGTTGAACTGTAATTGTAAAATTTAACCCAGGCAGACAGTACATTTGTGTATATTATATATCTCATTAGTAAATAGTATGTAAACACTCGTAGACAGATGAAGTCAATAATTTTATGCCAATGTATATTATATATCTCATCAAGTAATAGTCAGTAATTTTGTGCAGTACAAGTATATATATTGCATTGAAGTTGAACTGTAATTGTAAAATTTAACCCAGGCAGACAGTACATTTGTGTATATTATATATCTCATTAGTAAATAGTATGTAAACACTCGTAGACAGATGAAGTCAATAATTTTATGCCAATGTATATTATATATCTCATCAAGTAATAGTCAGTAATTATGTGCAGTACAAGTATATATATTGCATTGAAGTTGAACTGCAATTGTAAATTTTGACACAGGCAGACAGTACATTTGTGTATATTATATATCTCATTAGTAAATAGTATGTAAACACTCCTAGACAGTTGAAAAATGATAAAGGTGCCCCAAAAATTGACCAGACACTTCAGTTGCACCAACAATTAATTAGTAAATAGTATATTGAAGTTGGACAGTGATTGTAAATAGTATGTAAACACTTGTAGACAGTTGAAGGATGAAAAAGTGCCCCAAAAAATCAACCAGACACTTCAGGTGCACCAACAATTAATTAGTAAATAGTATATTGAAGTTGGACACTTATTGTAAATTTTGACACAGGCAGACAATATTTTTATGCCAATGTATATTATATATCTCATCAAGTAATAGTCAGTAATTATGTGCAGTACAAGTATATATATTGCATTGAAGTTGAACTGCAATTGTAAATTTTGACACAGGCAGACAGTACATTTGTGTATATTATATATCTCATTAGTAAATAGTATGTAAACACTTGTAGACAGTTGAAGGATGAAAAAGTGCCCCAAAAAATCAACCAGACACTTCAGGTGCACCAACAATTAATTAGTAAATAGTATATTGAAGTTGGACACTTATTGTAAATTTTGACACAGGCAGACAATATTTTTATGCCAATGTATATTATATATCTCATCAAATAATAGTCAGTAATTATGTGCAGTACAAGTATATATATTGCATTGAAGTTGAACTGCAATTGTAAATTTTGACACAGGCAGACAGTACATTTGTGTATATTATATATCTCATTAGTAAATAGTATGTAAACACTCCTAGACAGTTGAAAAATGATAAAGGTGCCCCAAAAATTGACCAGACACTTCAGTTGCACCAACAATTAATTAGTAAATAGTATATTGAAGTTGGACAGTGATTGTAAATAGTATGTAAACACTTGTAGACAGTTGAAGGATGAAAAAGTGCCCCAAAAAATCAACCAGACACTTCAGGTGCACCAACAATTAATTAGTAAATAGTATATTGAAGTTGGACAGTGATTGTAAATTTTGACACAGGCAGACAATATTTTTATGCCAATGTATATTATATATCTCATCAAGTAATAGTCAGTAATTTTGTGCATTACAAGTATATATATTGCATTGAAGTTGAACTGTAATTGTAAATTTTAACCCAGGCAGACAGTACATTTGTGTATATTATATATCTCATTAGTAAATAGTATGTAAACACTCCTAGACAGTTGAAGGATGAAAAAGTGCCCCAAAAAATAAACCAGACACTTCAGGTGCACCAACAATTAATTAGTAAATAGTATATTGAAGTTGGACACTTATTGTAAATTTTGACAAAGGCAGACAATATTTTTATGCCAATGTATATTAAATATCTCATCAAGTAATAGTCAGTAATTATGTGCAGTACAAGTATATATATTGCATTGAAGTTGAACTGCAATTGTAAATTTTGACACAGGCAGACAGTACATTTGTGTATATTATATATCTCATTAGTAAATAGTATGTAAACACTTGTAGACAGTTGAAGGATGAAAAAGTGCCCCAAAAAAATCAACCAGACACTTCAGGTGCACCAACAATTAATTAGTAAATAGTATATTGAAGTTGGACACTTATTGTAAATTTTGACACAGGCAGACAATATTTTTATGCCAATGTATATTATATATCTCATCAAATAATAGTCAGTAATTATGTGCAGTACAAGTATATATATTGCATTGAAGTTGAACTGCAATTGTAAATTTTGACACAGGCAGACAGTACATTTGTGTATATTATATATCTCATTAGTAAATAGTATGTAAACACTCCTAGACAGTTGAAAAATGATAAAGGTGCCCCAAAAATTGACCAGACACTTCAGGTGCACCAACAATTAATTAGTAAATAGTATATTGAAGTTGGACACTTATTGTAAATTTTGACACAGGCAGACAATATTTTTATGCCAATGTATATTATATATCTCATCAAATAATAGTCAGTAATTATGTGCAGTACAAGTATATATATTGCATTGAAGTTGAACTGCAATTGTAAATTTTGACACAGGCAGACAGTACATTTGTGTATATTATATATCTCATTAGTAAATAGTATGTAAACACTCCTAGACAGTTGAAAAATGATAAAGGTGCCCCAAAAATTGACCAGACACTTCAGTTGCACCAACAATTAATTAGTAAATAGTATATTGAAGTTGGACAGTGATTGTAAATAGTATGTAAACACTTGTAGACAGTTGAAGGATGAAAAAGTGCCCCAAAAAATCAACCAGACACTTCAGGTGCACCAACAATTAATTAGTAAATAGTATATTGAAGTTGGACAGTGATTGTAAATTTTGACACAGGCAGACAATATTTTTATGCCAATGTATATTATATATCTCATCAAGTAATAGTCAGTAATTTTGTGCATTACAAGTATATATATTGCATTGAAGTTGAACTGTAATTGTAAATTTTGACACAGTACATTTGTGTATATTATATATCTCATCAAATAATAGTAATTTTGTGCAGTACAAGTATATATATTGTATTGAAGTTGGACAGTAATTGTAAATTTGGACAAAGGCAGTAATTTTGTGCTGATGTATATTATACATCTCAAGTAATAGTCAGTAATTTTGTGCAGTAAAAGTATATATATTTATATATACATTCTATTGAAGTTGGACAGTGAAAAGATTAAGAAGCACTCTTCAAAGTGATGAGCTATATCAGTGCTAGTATTCAATGACATTACAGGAAGATAATCAGTATTGAAATATATTACTGATAATTTTGATTTTCATTTTTAATTTTTATGTTCTATATTTAGAAAGCTGTTGACAGTTTTGTTCTTGTCAAAATTTGGTATCACTGATATTGTGTCCTTGTTAAATTTTGTCTTTTTTCAATGTGTAAAAAAATATATTTATATGATCAGAACATAAGGTTTTAGAGGTCGCAGATTTAACACTAGTAGATTTTTGTGTTTAGACTATTGTTTATTTTAATGTTTACATTGTATTAATATTGTGCACAATTTCTTGGGGTCTTTAAGTCATTTTTATTTATATTTGTAAGTATATATAGTATTTCTTGAAAATTTTCTGTCTTTTTTTCCTGCTGTGCTTGTTTGTTTTTATATATTGACCAAATCTTGCTTTTGGAACAGGATGTGCTTTAGGGTAAGAGAGTGAGGTCAATGTGTTGCTTGAATCCTCCTCAATTTAATCAAAGTTTTCAGTGCACTGAGTCATCATCATATCATCATTTATATAATTGTAACATTTTGGTATAAACTTTGTTACATTTTTTTTTTACATTATAATATTTTATTAATTTTGTTTTCTCTTTCTATATGACAAAATAATATATTGTAAAGACATAATAATTGATTATGACATTGATTATTAGATTGTTGACAATTTAGTGTGTTATGTTAATCACAATAGTATTGGCTTGATAATATTGTCAGTGATTGTAAACTATAAAAGATATTAGATATCATTATTATCTATAAAAAAAAGTACAGAATGCATTGGTACATTTGATAAGTATTAATAGATACATGGATGGATATACTGAACTAAAGAAAGTTGCTGAATTGTTTGGTCTTAAAGATGAAGAAAAGAAAGATGTTTTGACATAAATGGAAAGGAAAGAAAATCAAGTTGATATTTTAAAGAGTTGGCGAGAGCACAAAGAGAAGAGAGAAATGCAACCAGATGCTGAAAGAAATTAAAAGGAAGCAAAACCAGACAAAGAATCAGAAATTTAAAAAAAAAAAACAACTGAAAAATAAAAGCTGCAATTCCAAACAAGGGAGACAAAACAGAAACTACCAAGCGTGAACATATAGAGAATATTTACAAAGCACAAAGAGAAGAGAGAAATGCAACTAGATGCTGAAAGAAATTAAAAGGAAGCAAAACCAGACAAAGAATCAGAAATTTAAAAAAAAAAAACAACTGAAAAATAAAAGCTGCAATTCCAAACAAGGAAGACAAAACAGAAACTACCAAGCGTGAACATATAGAGAATATTTACAAAGCACAAAGAGAAGATTGAAATGCAACCAGATGCTGAAAGAAATTAAAAGGAAGCAAAACCAGACAAAGAATCAGAAATTTAAAAAAAAAAAAACAACTGAAAAATAAAAGCTGCAATTCCAAACAAGGGAGACAAAACAGAAACTACCAAGCGTGAACATATAGAGAATATTTACAAAGCACAAAGAGAAGAGAGAAATGCAACTAGATGCTGAAAGAAATTAAAAGGAAGCAAAACCAGACAAAGAATCAGAAATTTAAAAAAAAAAAACAACTGAAAAATAAAAGCTGCAATTCCAAACAAGGGAGACAAAACAGAAACTACCAAGCGTGAACATATAGAGAATATTTACAAAGCACAAAGAGAAGAGAGAAATGCAACCAGATGCTGAAAGAAATTAAAAGGAAGCAAAACCAGACAAAGAATCAGAAATTTAAAAAAAAAAAAAAACTGAAAAATAAAAGCTGCAATTCCAAACAAGGGAGACAAAACAGAAACTACCAAGCGTGAACATATAGAGAATATTTACAAAGCACAAAGAGAAGAGAGAAATGCAACTAGATGCTGAAAGAAATTAAAAGGAAGCAAAACCAGACAAAGAATCAGAAATTTAAAAAAACAAACAAACTGAAAAATAAAAGCTGCAATTCCAAACAAGGGAGACAAAACAGAAACTACCAAGCGTGAGCATAAAGAGAATATTTATAGGCCAAAAATGAGGGACCTTAAAGATACTGATGAAATACATAGTTATTTTCAGACTATCTGTAAAACTTGCAATTACAATGAAGATACTTGTTCTAATATATTCATATGTAAACTAAGAGGCAAGACTTTGAGTGTTATTAACTCATTAATAGAGAGAACAAAGAAAGAAATGCATCCTGTTAAAAGCAATATTATTGGAATCTAGATCACCAAAGAGAAATTTATTATCAACATTAAAGACAAGAATCTAATTCTCCAAAAATATAATGTACCAAGAAATAGATAAGGAATTGGAAATCAGAATAGGTAACAAAGTAATAATGTTAATACAAATGAAGTTCCAACCTACAGTATATAATATTGAAGTAAAACTGGAATTTTTTCCAGCATATGTTAATGGTGTACTAGTGAAATATACCACAGACACTAATGATAAACATGTTAAAACAAGATACTATGACAGGTATAACTAAGAAAATATAACAGGTATAACTAAGATAATATGACATGTAAAACTAAGGAAATATGACAGGTAAAACTAAGAAAATATGACAGGTAAAACTAAGAAAATATGATGGGTAACAGTAAGAAAATTATGCTGGCAAAACAACAATATATCATGTCCAATAGCATTTATTGACTGCCCATGGATAACAGAAAGAATCACAGCTATGGTGATGAAAAATGTTTGTCCCCTGATTATTGGAAATATTCACTGTTACCATGTTCATCTTTCACCTCACCAAAAAAGACTGCTTTTGGCATACGTTCATCACCCATATGGAATACATGCCCTGCCCAGCATAACTGTCAGACCAAAAGAAGTCTCTCTATTTATAAGACACAGAAGAGAGCACATGGTTGCATGCGGCTTCAGGGTGAGAACGCTAGAGGTCACTTACAAAGGCAATAATAACTACTGAATTGATGATAGAACTACTCCTGGCTACTCTCCATTTGAATTGATAATTGGATGCAATCCAAAGAGTCCTTTAACAATATTTTTTTAAAAGTTAATTGGAGGCTATATGTTATTAAAGAATGAATTTGAATTTGTAAATAAAGTAAGAGAAAACAGTTATTTTACTTCTAAAGTAGCAAGAGCTAATTCAGATAAGCAATGAAGAAGACAAAGGAACATAAAAAGTTAACACTGCAACATGAGAAGGCTGATAGAAGATTAAGTTTTTGTGTGGTTGGATTACTGGAAAAATTTAAAGATCTGAAATGGAACTTTATAATTATAAAAAAAAAATATGAAATGGAACTTTATAATTATAAAAAAAAAAAAGTCAATTATATGATCAATATTCATGTCAATGGAAATGTGGTTCAGTCTTAGGTTTAGTACTATTTTTAATGTACATAAATAATTTACCAAATTGCATAAGTTCAGGAACAAAAGTCAGATTGTTTCCAGACAATTGAATAATATATAAAACAATAAAAACAACTCAAGATACAGAAATTTTACAAAGAAAATTAGATGAATTACAAAAAAAAAATCACATTGGAGCATGTCTTTACATCCAGAAAAATGTCAGTTATTTATAGTAACAAAAAAACTAAAACATTAATTTCAATTATCTCATTTATGGCAATAACTCAAGCTCAGATAGGAAAAACCTACCAAGTGTGCAGCCAAACATTAAGGACTCACCACCCACAAAGGAAAAGTCCTAAGCTAATGACAGTAAATTTATCAATTAAATGTGTTTCTCCACAACTACTTAATTGCAAGTGCAAATGTTGATTAGTGTGCGTTGCATCACGAGCGGCGATATTTCCTTTGATGGACACGTTCATATGTTCCTTGAGTGTGACTTAATTATTGTTACAAACCTTCCATCGGAATATAAATGAAGACGTCTAACACAGTTATACATCCTTATGAATTTCTTTTTTAAGCACTCAAAGAATGATTTCACTGGGAATCGCAAATACATTTTGATCACCACATTAAGTGCAGAGATGAAAAATCTGCGAATTATCACATATTTGTACACAAACGTTTGTAGATATCCTCATCACAATTAAATAGAGATGTTTCGAAACATCACTGGTTACATCGCTTCACAATGTCTCAGTGGATGAGAGATGAGCGTGATACAAACGACACAAATCCCAACTGTTCCTGCACAATCATATACATCTGATGGCTTCTATTTTCATCCTTTTTTTTTAACATTTGTTTTGCAAACGTGCATCAGTTGAATAGCTGGAGCCCAATAAAAAGTTTCAGGCTTGCATTTTCGGCTGACTCCTGTTTTGAGCTTGTCGACCGACAACTTCATTTTGATGAACTGACTGTAACAATATTTTTGATGACGTCGTGTTCAAGCTATTGAAGGTGGTCTACAAGCATCCGGTTTGAGGGCTGAAGCAGCCTCACAAACTTCGCACTCAACTAATGTCGAGTGAGTTGAATCAGCCTCAAAGCTTGCACTCAACTAATTATGTCCCAACTATTATTCAACTGAACTGAAATAACCGGTTATTTCACAAACTCATTCTTCTATGATATTTTTATAATGCCTTTAAACATTCCAAGTTATGATGATGCTTTGTCCAAGGCATTGTAGCACGTGAAAAAAGCAAAACAAGAAAAAGGATGTGCACTGCTGGGTTGTCTACAAATGCACACAGACATAACCAACTATTTTGTCTTGGATCAACAATTCAATTGATGACTATTAATACATCTAGTCCTCAGCTAAAAATCCTCATGTTTAAAACATAATACAATATCCTTTCCTATAAGTACAAAGATGGCCACCGAGACCGATCTTCTTTGAAAAAGTCCTCAACTACATCCTTTTAACATGAAGATGGCTAAAGAGCCCAGTCTTCACTTTTAAAATTCCTACGTTAATCATTCCTATGAACACGAAGATGGCTAAGGAGTCCAGTCTTCGCTTTAAAAATTCCTCCATTAATCATTCCTATAAACACGAAGATGGCTAAGGAGTCCAGTCTTCGATTTTAAAAGTCCTCCATTAATCCTTCCTATGAACACGAAGATGGCTAAAGAGTCCAGTCTTCGCTTTTGAAAAGTCCTAAGCTAAACATAGTAAAGTCATCAATTAAATGTGTTTTCTCCGCAACTATTTAGTTGGTCTGCAAGTACAAATGTTGATTAGTGTGCGTTGCATCACGAGCGGCGATATTTCCTTTGATGGACAGGTTCTTATGTTCCTTGAGTGTGACTTAATTATTGTTACAAACCTTCCATCGGAATATAAATGAAGACGTCTAACACAGTTATACATCCTTATGAATTTCTTTTTTAAGCACTCAAAGAATGATTTCACTGGGAATCGCAAATACATTTTGATCACCACATTAAGTGCAGAGATGAAAAATCTGCGAATTATCACATATTTGTACACAAACGTTTGTAGATATCCTCATCACAATTAAATAGAGATGTTTCGAAACATCACTGGTTACATCGCTTCACAATGTCTCAGTGGATGAGAGATGAGCGTGATACAAACGACACAAATCCCAACTGTTCCTGCACAATCATATACATCTGATGGCTTCTATTTTCATCCTTTTTTTTTTAACATTTGTTTTGCAAACGTGCATCAGTTGAATAGCTGGAGCCCAATAAAAAGTTTCAGGCTTGCATTTTCGGCTGACTCCTGTTTTGAGCTTGTCGACCGACAACTTCATTTTGATGAACTGACTGTAACAATATTTTTGATGACGTCGTGTTCAAGCTATTGAAGGTGGTCTACAAGCATCCGGTTTGAGGGCTGAAGCAGCCTCACAAACTTCGCACTCAACTAATGTCGAGTGAGTTGAATCAGCCTCAAAGCTTGCTCTCAACTAATTATGTCCCAACTATTATTCAACTGAACTGAAATAACCGGTTATTTCACAAACTCATTCTTCTATGATATTTTTATAATGCCTTTAAACATTCCAAGTTATGATGATGCTTTGTCCAAGGCATTGTAGCACGTGAAAAAAGCAAAACAAGAAAAAGGATGTGCACTGCTGGGTTGTCTACAAATGCACACAGACATAACCAACTATTTTGTCTTGGATCAACAATTCAATTGATGACTATTAATACATCTAGTCCTCAGCTAAAAATCCTCATGTTTAAAACATAATACAATATCCTTTCCTATAAGTACAAAGATGGCCACCGAGACCGATCTTCTTTGAAAAAGTCCTCAACTACATCCTTTTAACATGAAGATGGCTAAAGAGCCCAGTCTTCACTTTTAAAATTCCTACGTTAATCATTCCTATGAACACGAAGATGGCTAAGGAGTCCAGTCTTCGCTTTAAAAATTCCTCCATTAATCATTCCTATAAACACGAAGATGGCTAAGGAGTCCAGTCTTCGATTTTAAAAGTCCTCCATTAATCCTTCCTATGAACACGAAGATGGCTAAAGAGTCCAGTCTTCGCTTTTGAAAAGTCCTAAGCTAAACATAGTAAAGTCATCAATTAAATGTGTTTTCTCCGCAACTATTTAGTTGGTCTGCAAGTACAAATGTTGATTAGTGTGCGTTGCATCACGAGCGGCGATATTTCCTTTGATGGACAGGTTCTTATGTTCCTTGAGTGTGACTTAATTATTGTTACAAACCTTCCATCGGAATATAAATGAAGACGTCTAACACAGTTATACATCCTTATGAATTTCTTTTTTAAGCACTCAAAGAATGATTTCACTGGGAATCGCAAATACATTTTGATCACCACATTAAGTGCAGAGATGAAAAATCTGCGAATTATCACATATTTGTACACAAACGTTTGTAGATATCCTCATCACAATTAAATAGAGATGTTTCGAAACATCACTGGTTACATCGCTTCACAATGTCTCAGTGGATGAGAGATGAGCGTGATACAAACGACACAAATCCCAACTGTTCCTGCACAATCATATACATCTGATGGCTTCTATTTTCATCCTTTTTTTTTTAACATTTGTTTTGCAAACGTGCATCAGTTGAATAGCTGGAGCCCAATAAAAAGTTTCAGGCTTGCATTTTCGGCTGACTCCTGTTTTGAGCTTGTCGACCGACAACTTTATTTTGATGAACTGACTGTAACAATATTTTTGATGACGTCGTGTTCAAGCTATTGAAGGTGGTCTACAAGCATCCGGTTTGAGGGCTGAAGCAGCCTCACAAACTTCGCACTCAACTAATGTCGAGTGAGTTGAATCAGCCTCAAAGCTTGCTCTCAACTAATTATGTCCCAACTATTATTCAACTGAACTGAAATAACCGGTTATTTCACAAACTCATTCTTCTATGATATTTTTATAATGCCTTTAAACATTCCAAGTTATGATGATGCTTTGTCCAAGGCATTGTAGCACGTGAAAAAAGCAAAACAAGAAAAAGGATGTGCACTGCTGGGTTGTCTACAAATGCACACAGACATAACCAACTATTTTGTCTTGGATCAACAATTCAATTGATGACTATTAATACATCTAGTCCTCAGCTAAAAATCCTCATGTTTAAAACATAATACAATATCCTTTCCTATAAGTACAAAGATGGCCACCGAGACCGATCTTCTTTGAAAAAGTCCTCAACTACATCCTTTTAACATGAAGATGGCTAAAGAGCCCAGTCTTCACTTTTAAAATTCCTACGTTAATCATTCCTATGAACACGAAGATGGCTAAGGAGTCCAGTCTTCGCTTTAAAAATTCCTCCATTAATCATTCCTATAAACACGAAGATGGCTAAGGAGTCCAGTCTTCGATTTTAAAAGTCCTCCATTAATCCTTCCTATGAACACGAAGATGGCTAAAGAGTCCAGTCTTCACTTTTGAAAAGTCCTAAGCTAAACATAGTAAAGTCATCAATTAAATGTGTTTTCTCCGCAACTATTTAGTTGGTCTGCAAGTACAAATGTTGATTAGTGTGCGTTGCATCACGAGCGGCGATATTTCCTTTGATGGACAGGTTCTTATGTTCCTTGAGTGTGACTTAATTATTGTTACAAACCTTCCATCGGAATATAAATGAAGACGTCTAACACAGTTATACATCCTTATGAATTTCTTTTTTAAGCACTCAAAGAATGATTTCACTGGGAATCGCAAATACATTTTGATCACCACATTAAGTGCAGAGATGAAAAATCTGCGAATTATCACATATTTGTACACAAACGTTTGTAGATATCCTCATCACAATTAAATAGAGATGTTTCGAAACATCACTGGTTACATCGCTTCACAATGTCTCAGTGGATGAGAGATGAGCGTGATACAAACGACACAAATCCCAACTGTTCCTGCACAATCATATACATTTGATGGCTTCTATTTTCATCCTTTTTTTTTTAACATTTGTTTTGCAAACGTGCATCAGTTGAATAGCTGGAGCCCAATAAAAAGTTTCAGGCTTGCATTTTCGGCTGACTCCTGTTTTGAGCTTGTCGACCGACAACTTCATTTTGATGAACTGACTGTAACAATATTTTTGATGACGTCGTGTTCAAGCTATTGAAGGTGGTCTACAAGCATCCGGTTTGAGGGCTGAAGCAGCCTCACAAACTTCGCACTCAACTAATGTCGAGTGAGTTGAATCAGCCTCAAAGCTTGCTCTCAACTAATTATGTCCCAACTATTATTCAACTGAACTGAAATAACCGGTTATTTCACAAACTCATTCTTCTATGATATTTTTATAATGCCTTTAAACATTCCAAGTTATGATGATGCTTTGTCCAAGGCATTGTAGCACGTGAAAAAAGCAAAACAAGAAAAAGGATGTGCACTGCTGGGTTGTCTACAAATGCACACAGACATAACCAACTATTTTGTCTTGGATCAACAATTCAATTGATGACTATTAATACATCTAGTCCTCAGCTAAAAATCCTCATGTTTAAAACATAATACAATATCCTTTCCTATAAGTACAAAGATGGCCACCGAGACCGATCTTCTTTGAAAAAGTCCTCAACTACATCCTTTTAACATGAAGATGGCTAAAGAGCCCAGTCTTCACTTTTAAAATTCCTACGTTAATCATTCCTATGAACACGAAGATGGCTAAGGAGTCCAGTCTTCGCTTTAAAAATTCCTCCATTAATCATTCCTATAAACACGAAGATGGCTAAGGAGTCCAGTCTTCGATTTTAAAAGTCCTCCATTAATCCTTCCTATGAACACGAAGATGGCTAAAGAGTCCAGTCTTCGCTTTTGAAAAGTCCTAAGCTAAACATAGTAAAGTCATCAATTAAATGTGTTTTCTCCGCAACTATTTAGTTGGTCTGCAAGTACAAATGTTGATTAGTGTGCGTTGCATCACGAGCGGCGATATTTCCTTTGATGGACAGGTTCTTATGTTCCTTGAGTGTGACTTAATTATTGTTACAAACCTTCCATCGGAATATAAATGAAGACGTCTAACACAGTTATACATCCTTATGAATTTCTTTTTTAAGCACTCAAAGAATGATTTCACTGGGAATCGCAAATACATTTTGATCACCACATTAAGTGCAGAGATGAAAAATCTGCGAATTATCACATATTTGTACACAAACGTTTGTAGATATCCTCATCACAATCAAATAGAGATGTTTCGAAACATCACTGGTTACATCGCTTCACAATGTCTCAGTGGATGAGAGATGAGCGTGATACAAACGACACAAATCCCAACTGTTCCTGCACAATCATATACATCTGATGGCTTCTATTTTCATCCTTTTTTTTTTAACATTTGTTTTGCAAACGTGCATCAGTTGAATAGCTGGAGCCCAATAAAAAGTTTCAGGCTTGCATTTTCGGCTGACTCCTGTTTTGAGCTTGTCGACCGACAACTTTATTTTGATGAACTGACTGTAACAATATTTTTGATGACGTCGTGTTCAAGCTATTGAAGGTGGTCTACAAGCATCCGGTTTGAGGGCTGAAGCAGCCTCACAAACTTCGCACTCAACTAATGTCGAGTGAGTTGAATCAGCCTCAAAGCTTGCTCTCAACTAATTATGTCCCAACTATTATTCAACTGAACTGAAATAACCGGTTATTTCACAAACTCATTCTTCTATGATATTTTTATAATGCCTTTAAACATTCCAAGTTATGATGATGCTTTGTCCAAGGCATTGTAGCACGTGAAAAAAGCAAAACAAGAAAAAGGATGTGCACTGCTGGGTTGTCTACAAATGCACACAGACATAACCAACTATTTTGTCTTGGATCAACAATTCAATTGATGACTATTAATACATCTAGTCCTCAGCTAAAAATCCTCATGTTTAAAACATAATACAATATCCTTTCCTATAAGTACAAAGATGGCCACCGAGACCGATCTTCTTTGAAAAAGTCCTCAACTACATCCTTTTAACATGAAGATGGCTAAAGAGCCCAGTCTTCACTTTTAAAATTCCTACGTTAATCATTCCTATGAACACGAAGATGGCTAAGGAGTCCAGTCTTCGCTTTAAAAATTCCTCCATTAATCATTCCTATAAACACGAAGATGGCTAAGGAGTCCAGTCTTCGATTTTAAAAGTCCTCCATTAATCCTTCCTATGAACACGAAGATGGCTAAAGAGTCCAGTCTTCGCTTTTGAAAAGTCCTAAGCTAAACATAGTAAAGTCATCAATTAAATGTGTTTTCTCCGCAACTATTTAGTTGGTCTGCAAGTACAAATGTTGATTAGTGTGCGTTGCATCACGAGCGGCGATATTTCCTTTGATGGACAGGTTCTTATGTTCCTTGAGTGTGACTTAATTATTGTTACAAACCTTCCATCGGAATATAAATGAAGACGTCTAACACAGTTATACATCCTTATGAATTTCTTTTTTAAGCACTCAAAGAATGATTTCACTGGGAATCGCAAATACATTTTGATCACCACATTAAGTGCAGAGATGAAAAATCTGCGAATTATCACATATTTGTACACAAACGTTTGTAGATATCCTCATCACAATTAAATAGAGATGTTTCGAAACATCACTGGTTACATCGCTTCACAATGTCTCAGTGGATGAGAGATGAGCGTGATACAAACGACACAAATCCAAACTGTTCCTGCACAATCATATACATTTGATGGCTTCTATTTTCATCCTTTTTTTTTTAACATTTGTTTTGCAAACGTGCATCAGTTGAATAGCTGGAGCCCAATAAAAAGTTTCAGGCTTGCATTTTCGGCTGACTCCTGTTTTGAGCTTGTCGACCGACAACTTCATTTTGATGAACTGACTGTAACAATATTTTTGATGACGTCGTGTTCAAGCTATTGAAGGTGGTCTACAAGCATCCGGTTTGAGGGCTGAAGCAGCCTCACAAACTTCGCACTCAACTAATGTCGAGTGAGTTGAATCAGCCTCAAAGCTTGCTCTCAACTAATTATGTCCCAACTATTATTCAACTGAACTGAAATAACCGGTTATTTCACAAACTCATTCTTCTATGATATTTTTATAATGCCTTTAAACATTCCAAGTTATGATGATGCTTTGTCCAAGGCATTGTAGCACGTGAAAAAAGCAAAACAAGAAAAAGGATGTGCACTGCTGGGTTGTCTACAAATGCACACAGACATAACCAACTATTTTGTCTTGGATCAACAATTCAATTGATGACTATTAATACATCTAGTCCTCAGCTAAAAATCCTCATGTTTAAAACATAATACAATATCCTTTCCTATAAGTACAAAGATGGCCACCGAGACCGATCTTCTTTGAAAAAGTCCTCAACTACATCCTTTTAACATGAAGATGGCTAAAGAGCCCAGTCTTCACTTTTAAAATTCCTACGTTAATCATTCCTATGAACACGAAGATGGCTAAGGAGTCCAGTCTTCGCTTTAAAAATTCCTCCATTAATCATTCCTATAAACACGAAGATGGCTAAGGAGTCCAGTCTTCGATTTTAAAAGTCCTCCATTAATCCTTCCTATGAACACGAAGATGGCTAAAGAGTCCAGTCTTCGCTTTTGAAAAGTCCTAAGCTAAACATAGTAAAGTCATCAATTAAATGTGTTTTCTCCGCAACTATTTAGTTGGTCTGCAAGTACAAATGTTGATTAGTGTGCGTTGCATCACGAGCGGCGATATTTCCTTTGATGGACAGGTTCTTATGTTCCTTGAGTGTGACTTAATTATTGTTACAAACCTTCCATCGGAATATAAATGAAGACGTCTAACACAGTTATACATCCTTATGAATTTCTTTTTTAAGCACTCAAAGAATGATTTCACTGGGAATCGCAAATACATTTTGATCACCACATTAAGTGCAGAGATGAAAAATCTGCGAATTATCACATATTTGTACACAAACGTTTGTAGATATCCTCATCACAATCAAATAGAGATGTTTCGAAACATCACTGGTTACATCGCTTCACAATGTCTCAGTGGATGAGAGATGAGCGTGATACAAACGACACAAATCCCAACTGTTCCTGCACAATCATATACATCTGATGGCTTCTATTTTCATCCTTTTTTTTTTAACATTTGTTTTGCAAACGTGCATCAGTTGAATAGCTGGAGCCCAATAAAAAGTTTCAGGCTTGCATTTTCGGCTGACTCCTGTTTTGAGCTTGTCGACCGACAACTTCATTTTGATGAACTGACTGTAACAATATTTTTGATGACGTCGTGTTCAAGCTATTGAAGGTGGTCTACAAGCATCCGGTTTGAGGGCTGAAGCAGCCTCACAAACTTCGCACTCAACTAATGTCGAGTGAGTTGAATCAGCCTCAAAGCTTGCACTCAACTAATTATGTCCCAACTATTATTCAACTGAACTGAAATAACCGGTTATTTCACAAACTCATTCTTCTATGATATTTTTATAATGCCTTTAAACATTCCAAGTTATGATGATGCTTTGTCCAAGGCATTGTAGCACGTGAAAAAAGCAAAACAAGAAAAAGGATGTGCACTGCTGGGTTGTCTACAAATGCACACAGACATAACCAACTATTTTGTCTTGGATCAACAATTCAATTGATGACTATTAATACATCTAGTCCTCAGCTAAAAATCCTCATGTTTAAAACATAATACAATATCCTTTCCTATAAGTACAAAGATGGCCACCGAGACCGATCTTCTTTGAAAAAGTCCTCAACTACATCCTTTTAACATGAAGATGGCTAAAGAGCCCAGTCTTCACTTTTAAAATTCCTACGTTAATCATTCCTATGAACACGAAGATGGCTAAGGAGTCCAGTCTTCGCTTTAAAAATTCCTCCATTAATCATTCCTATAAACACGAAGATGGCTAAGGAGTCCAGTCTTCGATTTTAAAAGTCCTCCATTAATCCTTCCTATGAACACGAAGATGGCTAAAGAGTCCAGTCTTCGCTTTTGAAAAGTCCTAAGCTAAACATAGTAAAGTCATCAATTAAATGTGTTTTCTCCGCAACTATTTAGTTGGTCTGCAAGTACAAATGTTGATTAGTGTGCGTTGCATCACGAGCGGCGATATTTCCTTTGATGGACAGGTTCTTATGTTCCTTGAGTGTGACTTAATTATTGTTACAAACCTTCCATCGGAATATAAATGAAGACGTCTAACACAGTTATACATCCTTATGAATTTCTTTTTTAAGCACTCAAAGAATGATTTCACTGGGAATCGCAAATACATTTTGATCACCACATTAAGTGCAGAGATGAAAAATCTGCGAATTATCACATATTTGTACACAAACGTTTGTAGATATCCTCATCACAATCAAATAGAGATGTTTCGAAACATCACTGGTTACATCGCTTCACAATGTCTCAGTGGATGAGAGATGAGCGTGATACAAACGACACAAATCCCAACTGTTCCTGCACAATCATATACATCTGATGGCTTCTATTTTCATCCTTTTTTTTTTAACATTTGTTTTGCAAACGTGCATCAGTTGAATAGCTGGAGCCCAATAAAAAGTTTCAGGCTTGCATTTTCGGCTGACTCCTGTTTTGAGCTTGTCGACCGACAACTTCATTTTGATGAACTGACTGTAACAATATTTTTGATGACGTCGTGTTCAAGCTATTGAAGGTGGTCTACAAGCATCCGGTTTGAGGGCTGAAGCAGCCTCACAAACTTCGCACTCAACTAATGTCGAGTGAGTTGAATCAGCCTCAAAGCTTGCACTCAACTAATTATGTCCCAACTATTATTCAACTGAACTGAAATAACCGGTTATTTCACAAACTCATTCTTCTATGATATTTTTATAATGCCTTTAAACATTCCAAGTTATGATGATGCTTTGTCCAAGGCATTGTAGCACGTGAAAAAAGCAAAACAAGAAAAAGGATGTGCACTGCTGGGTTGTCTACAAATGCACACAGACATAACCAACTATTTTGTCTTGGATCAACAATTCAATTGATGACTATTAATACATCTAGTCCTCAGCTAAAAATCCTCATGTTTAAAACATAATACAATATCCTTTCCTATAAGTACAAAGATGGCCACCGAGACCGATCTTCTTTGAAAAAGTCCTCAACTACATCCTTTTAACATGAAGATGGCTAAAGAGCCCAGTCTTCACTTTTAAAATTCCTACGTTAATCATTCCTATGAACACGAAGATGGCTAAGGAGTCCAGTCTTCGCTTTAAAAATTCCTCCATTAATCATTCCTATAAACACGAAGATGGCTAAGGAGTCCAGTCTTCGATTTTAAAAGTCCTCCATTAATCCTTCCTATGAACACGAAGATGGCTAAAGAGTCCAGTCTTCGCTTTTGAAAAGTCCTAAGCTAAACATAGTAAAGTCATCAATTAAATGTGTTTTCTCCGCAACTATTTAGTTGGTCTGCAAGTACAAATGTTGATTAGTGTGCGTTGCATCACGAGCGGCGATATTTCCTTTGATGGACAGGTTCTTATGTTCCTTGAGTGTGACTTAATTATTGTTACAAACCTTCCATCGGAATATAAATGAAGACGTCTAACACAGTTATACATCCTTATGAATTTCTTTTTTAAGCACTCAAAGAATGATTTCACTGGGAATCGCAAATACATTTTGATCACCACATTAAGTGCAGAGATGAAAAATCTGCGAATTATCACATATTTGTACACAAACGTTTGTAGATATCCTCATCACAATTAAATAGAGATGTTTCGAAACATCACTGGTTACATCGCTTCACAATGTCTCAGTGGATGAGAGATGAGCGTGATACAAACGACACAAATCCCAACTGTTCCTGCACAATCATATACATCTGATGGCTTCTATTTTCATCCTTTTTTTTTTAACATTTGTTTTGCAAACGTGCATCAGTTGAATAGCTGGAGCCCAATAAAAAGTTTCAGGCTTGCATTTTCGGCTGACTCCTGTTTTGAGCTTGTCGACCGACAACTTCATTTTGATGAACTGACTGTAACAATATTTTTGATGACGTCGTGTTCAAGCTATTGAAGGTGGTCTACAAGCATCCGGTTTGAGGGCTGAAGCAGCCTCACAAACTTCGCACTCAACTAATGTCGAGTGAGTTGAATCAGCCTCAAAGCTTGCACTCAACTAATTATGTCCCAACTATTATTCAACTGAACTGAAATAACCGGTTATTTCACAAACTCATTCTTCTATGATATTTTTATAATGCCTTTAAACATTCCAAGTTATGATGATGCTTTGTCCAAGGCATTGTAGCACGTGAAAAAAGCAAAACAAGAAAAAGGATGTGCACTGCTGGGTTGTCTACAAATGCACACAGACATAACCAACTATTTTGTCTTGGATCAACAATTCAATTGATGACTATTAATACATCTAGTCCTCAGCTAAAAATCCTCATGTTTAAAACATAATACAATATCCTTTCCTATAAGTACAAAGATGGCCACCGAGACCGATCTTCTTTGAAAAAGTCCTCAACTACATCCTTTTAACATGAAGATGGCTAAAGAGCCCAGTCTTCACTTTTAAAATTCCTACGTTAATCATTCCTATGAACACGAAGATGGCTAAGGAGTCCAGTCTTCGCTTTAAAAATTCCTCCATTAATCATTCCTATAAACACGAAGATGGCTAAGGAGTCCAGTCTTCGATTTTAAAAGTCCTCCATTAATCCTTCCTATGAACACGAAGATGGCTAAAGAGTCCAGTCTTCGCTTTTGAAAAGTCCTAAGCTAAACATAGTAAAGTCATCAATTAAATGTGTTTTCTCCGCAACTATTTAGTTGGTCTGCAAGTACAAATGTTGATTAGTGTGCGTTGCATCACGAGCGGCGATATTTCCTTTGATGGACAGGTTCTTATGTTCCTTGAGTGTGACTTAATTATTGTTACAAACCTTCCATCGGAATATAAATGAAGACGTCTAACACAGTTATACATCCTTATGAATTTCTTTTTTAAGCACTCAAAGAATGATTTCACTGGGAATCGCAAATACATTTTGATCACCACATTAAGTGCAGAGATGAAAAATCTGCGAATTATCACATATTTGTACACAAACGTTTGTAGATATCCTCATCACAATCAAATAGAGATGTTTCGAAACATCACTGGTTACATCGCTTCACAATGTCTCAGTGGATGAGAGATGAGCGTGATACAAACGACACAAATCCCAACTGTTCCTGCACAATCATATACATCTGATGGCTTCTATTTTCATCCTTTTTTTTTTAACATTTGTTTTGCAAACGTGCATCAGTTGAATAGCTGGAGCCCAATAAAAAGTTTCAGGCTTGCATTTTCGGCTGACTCCTGTTTTGAGCTTGTCGACCGACAACTTCATTTTGATGAACTGACTGTAACAATATTTTTGATGACGTCGTGTTCAAGCTATTGAAGGTGGTCTACAAGCATCCGGTTTGAGGGCTGAAGCAGCCTCACAAACTTCGCACTCAACTAATGTCGAGTGAGTTGAATCAGCCTCAAAGCTTGCACTCAACTAATTATGTCCCAACTATTATTCAACTGAACTGAAATAACCGGTTATTTCACAAACTCATTCTTCTATGATATTTTTATAATGCCTTTAAACATTCCAAGTTATGATGATGCTTTGTCCAAGGCATTGTAGCACGTGAAAAAAGCAAAACAAGAAAAAGGATGTGCACTGCTGGGTTGTCTACAAATGCACACAGACATAACCAACTATTTTGTCTTGGATCAACAATTCAATTGATGACTATTAATACATCTAGTCCTCAGCTAAAAATCCTCATGTTTAAAACATAATACAATATCCTTTCCTATAAGTACAAAGATGGCCACCGAGACCGATCTTCTTTGAAAAAGTCCTCAACTACATCCTTTTAACATGAAGATGGCTAAAGAGCCCAGTCTTCACTTTTAAAATTCCTACGTTAATCATTCCTATGAACACGAAGATGGCTAAGGAGTCCAGTCTTCGCTTTAAAAATTCCTCCATTAATCATTCCTATAAACACGAAGATGGCTAAGGAGTCCAGTCTTCGATTTTAAAAGTCCTCCATTAATCCTTCCTATGAACACGAAGATGGCTAAAGAGTCCAGTCTTCGCTTTTGAAAAGTCCTAAGCTAAACATAGTAAAGTCATCAATTAAATGTGTTTTCTCCGCAACTATTTAGTTGGTCTGCAAGTACAAATGTTGATTAGTGTGCGTTGCATCACGAGCGGCGATATTTCCTTTGATGGACAGGTTCTTATGTTCCTTGAGTGTGACTTAATTATTGTTACAAACCTTCCATCGGAATATAAATGAAGACGTCTAACACAGTTATACATCCTTATGAATTTCTTTTTTAAGCACTCAAAGAATGATTTCACTGGGAATCGCAAATACATTTTGATCACCACATTAAGTGCAGAGATGAAAAATCTGCGAATTATCACATATTTGTACACAAACGTTTGTAGATATCCTCATCACAATTAAATAGAGATGTTTCGAAACATCACTGGTTACATCGCTTCACAATGTCTCAGTGGATGAGAGATGAGCGTGATACAAACGACACAAATCCCAACTGTTCCTGCACAATCATATACATCTGATGGCTTCTATTTTCATCCTTTTTTTTTTAACATTTGTTTTGCAAACGTGCATCAGTTGAATAGCTGGAGCCCAATAAAAAGTTTCAGGCTTGCATTTTCGGCTGACTCCTGTTTTGAGCTTGTCGACCGACAACTTCATTTTGATGAACTGACTGTAACAATATTTTTGATGACGTCGTGTTCAAGCTATTGAAGGTGGTCTACAAGCATCCGGTTTGAGGGCTGAAGCAGCCTCACAAACTTCGCACTCAACTAATGTCGAGTGAGTTGAATCAGCCTCAAAGCTTGCTCTCAACTAATTATGTCCCAACTATTATTCAACTGAACTGAAATAACCGGTTATTTCACAAACTCATTCTTCTATGATATTTTTATAATGCCTTTAAACATTCCAAGTTATGATGATGCTTTGTCCAAGGCATTGTAGCACGTGAAAAAAGCAAAACAAGAAAAAGGATGTGCACTGCTGGGTTGTCTACAAATGCACACAGACATAACCAACTATTTTGTCTTGGATCAACAATTCAATTGATGACTATTAATACATCTAGTCCTCAGCTAAAAATCCTCATGTTTAAAACATAATACAATATCCTTTCCTATAAGTACAAAGATGGCCACCGAGACCGATCTTCTTTGAAAAAGTCCTCAACTACATCCTTTTAACATGAAGATGGCTAAAGAGCCCAGTCTTCACTTTTAAAATTCCTACGTTAATCATTCCTATGAACACGAAGATGGCTAAGGAGTCCAGTCTTCGCTTTAAAAATTCCTCCATTAATCATTCCTATAAACACGAAGATGGCTAAGGAGTCCAGTCTTCGATTTTAAAAGTCCTCCATTAATCCTTCCTATGAACACGAAGATGGCTAAAGAGTCCAGTCTTCGCTTTTGAAAAGTCCTAAGCTAAACATAGTAAAGTCATCAATTAAATGTGTTTTCTCCGCAACTATTTAGTTGGTCTGCAAGTACAAATGTTGATTAGTGTGCGTTGCATCACGAGCGGCGATATTTCCTTTGATGGACAGGTTCTTATGTTCCTTGAGTGTGACTTAATTATTGTTACAAACCTTCCATCGGAATATAAATGAAGACGTCTAACACAGTTATACATCCTTATGAATTTCTTTTTTAAGCACTCAAAGAATGATTTCACTGGGAATCGCAAATACATTTTGATCACCACATTAAGTGCAGAGATGAAAAATCTGCGAATTATCACATATTTGTACACAAACGTTTGTAGATATCCTCATCACAATTAAATAGAGATGTTTCGAAACATCACTGGTTACATCGCTTCACAATGTCTCAGTGGATGAGAGATGAGCGTGATACAAACGACACAAATCCCAACTGTTCCTGCACAATCATATACATCTGATGGCTTCTATTTTCATCCTTTTTTTTTTAACATTTGTTTTGCAAACGTGCATCAGTTGAATAGCTGGAGCCCAATAAAAAGTTTCAGGCTTGCATTTTCGGCTGACTCCTGTTTTGAGCTTGTCGACCGACAACTTCATTTTGATGAACTGACTGTAACAATATTTTTGATGACGTCGTGTTCAAGCTATTGAAGGTGGTCTACAAGCATCCGGTTTGAGGGCTGAAGCAGCCTCACAAACTTCGCACTCAACTAATGTCGAGTGAGTTGAATCAGCCTCAAAGCTTGCACTCAACTAATTATGTCCCAACTATTATTCAACTGAACTGAAATAACCGGTTATTTCACAAACTCATTCTTCTATGATATTTTTATAATGCCTTTAAACATTCCAAGTTATGATGATGCTTTGTCCAAGGCATTGTAGCACGTGAAAAAAGCAAAACAAGAAAAAGGATGTGCACTGCTGGGTTGTCTACAAATGCACACAGACATAACCAACTATTTTGTCTTGGATCAACAATTCAATTGATGACTATTAATACATCTAGTCCTCAGCTAAAAATCCTCATGTTTAAAACATAATACAATATCCTTTCCTATAAGTACAAAGATGGCCACCGAGACCGATCTTCTTTGAAAAAGTCCTCAACTACATCCTTTTAACATGAAGATGGCTAAAGAGCCCAGTCTTCACTTTTAAAATTCCTACGTTAATCATTCCTATAAACACGAAGATGGCTAAGGAGTCCAGTCTTCGATTTTAAAAGTCCTCCATTAATCCTTCCTATGAACACGAAGATGGCTAAAGAGTCCAGTCTTCACTTTTGAAAAGTCCTAAGCTAAACATAGTAAAGTCATCAATTAAATGTGTTTTCTCCGCAACTATTTAGTTGGTCTGCAAGTACAAATGTTGATTAGTGTGCGTTGCATCACGAGCGGCGATATTTCCTTTGATGGACAGGTTCTTATGTTCCTTGAGTGTGACTTAATTATTGTTACAAACCTTCCATCGGAATATAAATGAAGACGTCTAACACAGTTATACATCCTTATGAATTTCTTTTTTAAGCACTCAAAGAATGATTTCACTGGGAATCGCAAATACATTTTGATCACCACATTAAGTGCAGAGATGAAAAATCTGCGAATTATCACATATTTGTACACAAACGTTTGTAGATATCCTCATCACAATTAAATAGAGATGTTTCGAAACATCACTGGTTACATCGCTTCACAATGTCTCAGTGGATGAGAGATGAGCGTGATACAAACGACACAAATCCCAACTGTTCCTGCACAATCATATACATTTGATGGCTTCTATTTTCATCCTTTTTTTTTTAACATTTGTTTTGCAAACGTGCATCAGTTGAATAGCTGGAGCCCAATAAAAAGTTTCAGGCTTGCATTTTCGGCTGACTCCTGTTTTGAGCTTGTCGACCGACAACTTCATTTTGATGAACTGACTGTAACAATATTTTTGATGACGTCGTGTTCAAGCTATTGAAGGTGGTCTACAAGCATCCGGTTTGAGGGCTGAAGCAGCCTCACAAACTTCGCACTCAACTAATGTCGAGTGAGTTGAATCAGCCTCAAAGCTTGCTCTCAACTAATTATGTCCCAACTATTATTCAACTGAACTGAAATAACCGGTTATTTCACAAACTCATTCTTCTATGATATTTTTATAATGCCTTTAAACATTCCAAGTTATGATGATGCTTTGTCCAAGGCATTGTAGCACGTGAAAAAAGCAAAACAAGAAAAAGGATGTGCACTGCTGGGTTGTCTACAAATGCACACAGACATAACCAACTATTTTGTCTTGGATCAACAATTCAATTGATGACTATTAATACATCTAGTCCTCAGCTAAAAATCCTCATGTTTAAAACATAATACAATATCCTTTCCTATAAGTACAAAGATGGCCACCGAGACCGATCTTCTTTGAAAAAGTCCTCAACTACATCCTTTTAACATGAAGATGGCTAAAGAGCCCAGTCTTCACTTTTAAAATTCCTACGTTAATCATTCCTATGAACACGAAGATGGCTAAGGAGTCCAGTCTTCGCTTTAAAAATTCCTCCATTAATCATTCCTATAAACACGAAGATGGCTAAGGAGTCCAGTCTTCGATTTTAAAAGTCCTCCATTAATCCTTCCTATGAACACGAAGATGGCTAAAGAGTCCAGTCTTCGCTTTTGAAAAGTCCTAAGCTAAACATAGTAAAGTCATCAATTAAATGTGTTTTCTCCGCAACTATTTAGTTGGTCTGCAAGTACAAATGTTGATTAGTGTGCGTTGCATCACGAGCGGCGATATTTCCTTTGATGGACAGGTTCTTATGTTCCTTGAGTGTGACTTAATTATTGTTACAAACCTTCCATCGGAATATAAATGAAGACGTCTAACACAGTTATACATCCTTATGAATTTCTTTTTTAAGCACTCAAAGAATGATTTCACTGGGAATCGCAAA
Source organism: Biomphalaria glabrata (assembly GCF_947242115.1). Taxonomy (NCBI): domain Eukaryota; kingdom Metazoa; phylum Mollusca; class Gastropoda; family Planorbidae; genus Biomphalaria; species Biomphalaria glabrata. Next base: position 108,137 of record NW_026602919.1, on the reverse strand, counting down.
TACATTTTGATCACCACATTAAGTGCAGAGATGAAAAATCTGCGAATTATCACATATTTGTACACAAACGTTTGTAGATATCCTCATCACAATTAAATAGAGATGTTTCGAAACATCACTGGTTACATCGCTTCACAATGTCTCAGTGGATGAGAGATGAGCGTGATACAAACGACACAAATCCCAACTGTTCCTGCACAATCATATACATCTGATGGCTTCTATTTTCATCCTTTTTTTTTTAACATTTGTTTTGCAAACGTGCATCAGTTGAATAGCTGGAGCCCAATAAAAAGTTTCAGGCTTGCATTTTCGGCTGACTCCTGTTTTGAGCTTGTCGACCGACAACTTCATTTTGATGAACTGACTGTAACAATATTTTTGATGACGTCGTGTTCAAGCTATTGAAGGTGGTCTACAAGCATCCGGTTTGAGGGCTGAAGCAGCCTCACAAACTTCGCACTCAACTAATGTCGAGTGAGTTGAATCAGCCTCAAAGCTTGCACTCAACTAATTATGTCCCAACTATTATTCAACTGAACTGAAATAACCGGTTATTTCACAAACTCATTCTTCTATGATATTTTTATAATGCCTTTAAACATTCCAAGTTATGATGATGCTTTGTCCAAGGCATTGTAGCACGTGAAAAAAGCAAAACAAGAAAAAGGATGTGCACTGCTGGGTTGTCTACAAATGCACACAGACATAACCAACTATTTTGTCTTGGATCAACAATTCAATTGATGACTATTAATACATCTAGTCCTCAGCTAAAAATCCTCATGTTTAAAACATAATACAATATCCTTTCCTATAAGTACAAAGATGGCCACCGAGACCGATCTTCTTTGAAAAAGTCCTCAACTACATCCTTTTAACATGAAGATGGCTAAAGAGCCCAGTCTTCACTTTTAAAATTCCTACGTTAATCATTCCTATGAACACGAAGATGGCTAAGGAGTCCAGTCTTCGCTTTAAAAATTCCTCCATTAATCATTCCTATAAACACGAAGATGGCTAAGGAGTCCAGTCTTCGATTTTAAAAGTCCTCCATTAATCCTTCCTATGAACACGAAGATGGCTAAAGAGTCCAGTCTTCGCTTTTGAAAAGTCCTAAGCTAAACATAGTAAAGTCATCAATTAAATGTGTTTTCTCCGCAACTATTTAGTTGGTCTGCAAGTACAAATGTTGATTAGTGTGCGTTGCATCACGAGCGGCGATATTTCCTTTGATGGACAGGTTCTTATGTTCCTTGAGTGTGACTTAATTATTGTTACAAACCTTCCATCGGAATATAAATGAAGACGTCTAACACAGTTATACATCCTTATGAATTTCTTTTTTAAGCACTCAAAGAATGATTTCACTGGGAATCGCAAATACATTTTGATCACCACATTAAGTGCAGAGATGAAAAATCTGCGAATTATCACATATTTGTACACAAACGTTTGTAGATATCCTCATCACAATTAAATAGAGATGTTTCGAAACATCACTGGTTACATCGCTTCACAATGTCTCAGTGGATGAGAGATGAGCGTGATACAAACGACACAAATCCCAACTGTTCCTGCACAATCATATACATTTGATGGCTTCTATTTTCATCCTTTTTTTTTAACATTTGTTTTGCAAACGTGCATCAGTTGAATAGCTGGAGCCCAATAAAAAGTTTCAGGCTTGCATTTTCGGCTGACTCCTGTTTTGAGCTTGTCGACCGACAACTTCATTTTGATGAACTGACTGTAACAATATTTTTGATGACGTCGTGTTCAAGCTATTGAAGGTGGTCTACAAGCATCCGGTTTGAGGGCTGAAGCAGCCTCACAAACTTCGCACTCAACTAATGTCGAGTGAGTTGAATCAGCCTCAAAGCTTGCTCTCAACTAATTATGTCCCAACTATTATTCAACTGAACTGAAATAACCGGTTATTTCACAAACTCATTCTTCTATGATATTTTTATAATGCCTTTAAACATTCCAAGTTATGATGATGCTTTGTCCAAGGCATTGTAGCACGTGAAAAAAGCAAAACAAGAAAAAGGATGTGCACTGCTGGGTTGTCTACAAATGCACACAGACATAACCAACTATTTTGTCTTGGATCAACAATTCAATTGATGACTATTAATACATCTAGTCCTCAGCTAAAAATCCTCATGTTTAAAACATAATACAATATCCTTTCCTATAAGTACAAAGATGGCCACCGAGACCGATCTTCTTTGAAAAAGTCCTCAACTACATCCTTTTAACATGAAGATGGCTAAAGAGCCCAGTCTTCACTTTTAAAATTCCTACGTTAATCATTCCTATGAACACGAAGATGGCTAAGGAGTCCAGTCTTCGCTTTAAAAATTCCTCCATTAATCATTCCTATAAACACGAAGATGGCTAAGGAGTCCAGTCTTCGATTTTAAAAGTCCTCCATTAATCCTTCCTATGAACACGAAGATGGCTAAAGAGTCCAGTCTTCGCTTTTGAAAAGTCCTAAGCTAAACATAGTAAAGTCATCAATTAAATGTGTTTTCTCCGCAACTATTTAGTTGGTCTGCAAGTACAAATGTTGATTAGTGTGCGTTGCATCACGAGCGGCGATATTTCCTTTGATGGACAGGTTCTTATGTCCCTTGAGTGTGACTTAATTATTGTTACAAACCTTCCATCGGAATATAAATGAAGACGTCTAACACAGTTATACATCCTTATGAATTTCTTTTTTAAGCACTCAAAGAATGATTTCACTGGGAATCGCAAATACATTTTGATCACCACATTAAGTGCAGAGATGAAAAATCTGCGAATTATCACATATTTGTACACAAACGTTTGTAGATATCCTCATCACAATCAAATAGAGATGTTTCGAAACATCACTGGTTACATCGCTTCACAATGTCTCAGTGGATGAGAGATGAGCGTGATACAAACGACACAAATCCCAACTGTTCCTGCACAATCATATACATCTGATGGCTTCTATTTTCATCCTTTTTTTTTTAACATTTGTTTTGCAAACGTGCATCAGTTGAATAGCTGGAGCCCAATAAAAAGTTTCAGGCTTGCATTTTCGGCTGACTCCTGTTTTGAGCTTGTCGACCGACAACTTCATTTTGATGAACTGACTGTAACAATATTTTTGATGACGTCGTGTTCAAGCTATTGAAGGTGGTCTACAAGCATCCGGTTTGAGGGCTGAAGCAGCCTCACAAACTTCGCACTCAACTAATGTCGAGTGAGTTGAATCAGCCTCAAAGCTTGCACTCAACTAATTATGTCCCAACTATTATTCAACTGAACTGAAATAACCGGTTATTTCACAAACTCATTCTTCTATGATATTTTTATAATGCCTTTAAACATTCCAAGTTATGATGATGCTTTGTCCAAGGCATTGTAGCACGTGAAAAAAGCAAAACAAGAAAAAGGATGTGCACTGCTGGGTTGTCTACAAATGCACACAGACATAACCAACTATTTTGTCTTGGATCAACAATTCAATTGATGACTATTAATACATCTAGTCCTCAGCTAAAAATCCTCATGTTTAAAACATAATACAATATCCTTTCCTATAAGTACAAAGATGGCCACCGAGACCGATCTTCTTTGAAAAAGTCCTCAACTACATCCTTTTAACATGAAGATGGCTAAAGAGCCCAGTCTTCACTTTTAAAATTCCTACGTTAATCATTCCTATGAACACGAAGATGGCTAAGGAGTCCAGTCTTCGCTTTAAAAATTCCTCCATTAATCATTCCTATAAACACGAAGATGGCTAAGGAGTCCAGTCTTCGATTTTAAAAGTCCTCCATTAATCCTTCCTATGAACACGAAGATGGCTAAAGAGTCCAGTCTTCGCTTTTGAAAAGTCCTAAGCTAAACATAGTAAAGTCATCAATTAAATGTGTTTTCTCCGCAACTATTTAGTTGGTCTGCAAGTACAAATGTTGATTAGTGTGCGTTGCATCACGAGCGGCGATATTTCCTTTGATGGACAGGTTCTTATGTTCCTTGAGTGTGACTTAATTATTGTTACAAACCTTCCATCGGAATATAAATGAAGACGTCTAACACAGTTATACATCCTTATGAATTTCTTTTTTAAGCACTCAAAGAATGATTTCACTGGGAATCGCAAATACATTTTGATCACCACATTAAGTGCAGAGATGAAAAATCTGCGAATTATCACATATTTGTACACAAACGTTTGTAGATATCCTCATCACAATTAAATAGAGATGTTTCGAAACATCACTGGTTACATCGCTTCACAATGTCTCAGTGGATGAGAGATGAGCGTGATACAAACGACACAAATCCCAACTGTTCCTGCACAATCATATACATCTGATGGCTTCTATTTTCATCCTTTTTTTTTTAACATTTGTTTTGCAAACGTGCATCAGTTGAATAGCTGGAGCCCAATAAAAAGTTTCAGGCTTGCATTTTCGGCTGACTCCTGTTTTGAGCTTGTCGACCGACAACTTCATTTTGATGAACTGACTGTAACAATATTTTTGATGACGTCGTGTTCAAGCTATTGAAGGTGGTCTACAAGCATCCGGTTTGAGGGCTGAAGCAGCCTCACAAACTTCGCACTCAACTAATGTCGAGTGAGTTGAATCAGCCTCAAAGCTTGCTCTCAACTAATTATGTCCCAACTATTATTCAACTGAACTGAAATAACCGGTTATTTCACAAACTCATTCTTCTATGATATTTTTATAATGCCTTTAAACATTCCAAGTTATGATGATGCTTTGTCCAAGGCATTGTAGCACGTGAAAAAAGCAAAACAAGAAAAAGGATGTGCACTGCTGGGTTGTCTACAAATGCACACAGACATAACCAACTATTTTGTCTTGGATCAACAATTCAATTGATGACTATTAATACATCTAGTCCTCAGCTAAAAATCCTCATGTTTAAAACATAATACAATATCCTTTCCTATAAGTACAAAGATGGCCACCGAGACCGATCTTCTTTGAAAAAGTCCTCAACTACATCCTTTTAACATGAAGATGGCTAAAGAGCCCAGTCTTCACTTTTAAAATTCCTACGTTAATCATTCCTATAAACACGAAGATGGCTAAGGAGTCCAGTCTTCGATTTTAAAAGTCCTCCATTAATCCTTCCTATGAACACGAAGATGGCTAAAGAGTCCAGTCTTCACTTTTGAAAAGTCCTAAGCTAAACATAGTAAAGTCATCAATTAAATGTGTTTTCTCCGCAACTATTTAGTTGGTCTGCAAGTACAAATGTTGATTAGTGTGCGTTGCATCACGAGCGGCGATATTTCCTTTGATGGACAGGTTCTTATGTTCCTTGAGTGTGACTTAATTATTGTTACAAACCTTCCATCGGAATATAAATGAAGACGTCTAACACAGTTATACATCCTTATGAATTTCTTTTTTAAGCACTCAAAGAATGATTTCACTGGGAATCGCAAATACATTTTGATCACCACATTAAGTGCAGAGATGAAAAATCTGCGAATTATCACATATTTGTACACAAACGTTTGTAGATATCCTCATCACAATTAAATAGAGATGTTTCGAAACATCACTGGTTACATCGCTTCACAATGTCTCAGTGGATGAGAGATGAGCGTGATACAAACGACACAAATCCCAACTGTTCCTGCACAATCATATACATTTGATGGCTTCTATTTTCATCCTTTTTTTTTTAACATTTGTTTTGCAAACGTGCATCAGTTGAATAGCTGGAGCCCAATAAAAAGTTTCAGGCTTGCATTTTCGGCTGACTCCTGTTTTGAGCTTGTCGACCGACAACTTCATTTTGATGAACTGACTGTAACAATATTTTTGATGACGTCGTGTTCAAGCTATTGAAGGTGGTCTACAAGCATCCGGTTTGAGGGCTGAAGCAGCCTCACAAACTTCGCACTCAACTAATGTCGAGTGAGTTGAATCAGCCTCAAAGCTTGCTCTCAACTAATTATGTCCCAACTATTATTCAACTGAACTGAAATAACCGGTTATTTCACAAACTCATTCTTCTATGATATTTTTATAATGCCTTTAAACATTCCAAGTTATGATGATGCTTTGTCCAAGGCATTGTAGCACGTGAAAAAAGCAAAACAAGAAAAAGGATGTGCACTGCTGGGTTGTCTACAAATGCACACAGACATAACCAACTATTTTGTCTTGGATCAACAATTCAATTGATGACTATTAATACATCTAGTCCTCAGCTAAAAATCCTCATGTTTAAAACATAATACAATATCCTTTCCTATAAGTACAAAGATGGCCACCGAGACCGATCTTCTTTGAAAAAGTCCTCAACTACATCCTTTTAACATGAAGATGGCTAAAGAGCCCAGTCTTCACTTTTAAAATTCCTACGTTAATCATTCCTATGAACACGAAGATGGCTAAGGAGTCCAGTCTTCGCTTTAAAAATTCCTCCATTAATCATTCCTATAAACACGAAGATGGCTAAGGAGTCCAGTCTTCGATTTTAAAAGTCCTCCATTAATCCTTCCTATGAACACGAAGATGGCTAAAGAGTCCAGTCTTCGCTTTTGAAAAGTCCTAAGCTAAACATAGTAAAGTCATCAATTAAATGTGTTTTCTCCGCAACTATTTAGTTGGTCTGCAAGTACAAATGTTGATTAGTGTGCGTTGCATCACGAGCGGCGATATTTCCTTTGATGGACAGGTTCTTATGTTCCTTGAGTGTGACTTAATTATTGTTACAAACCTTCCATCGGAATATAAATGAAGACGTCTAACACAGTTATACATCCTTATGAATTTCTTTTTTAAGCACTCAAAGAATGATTTCACTGGGAATCGCAAATACATTTTGATCACCACATTAAGTGCAGAGATGAAAAATCTGCGAATTATCACATATTTGTACACAAACGTTTGTAGATATCCTCATCACAATTAAATAGAGATGTTTCGAAACATCACTGGTTACATCGCTTCACAATGTCTCAGTGGATGAGAGATGAGCGTGATACAAACGACACAAATCCCAACTGTTCCTGCACAATCATATACATTTGATGGCTTCTATTTTCATCCTTTTTTTTTTAACATTTGTTTTGCAAACGTGCATCAGTTGAATAGCTGGAGCCCAATAAAAAGTTTCAGGCTTGCATTTTCGGCTGACTCCTGTTTTGAGCTTGTCGACCGACAACTTCATTTTGATGAACTGACTGTAACAATATTTTTGATGACGTCGTGTTCAAGCTATTGAAGGTGGTCTACAAGCATCCGGTTTGAGGGCTGAAGCAGCCTCACAAACTTCGCACTCAACTAATGTCGAGTGAGTTGAATCAGCCTCAAAGCTTGCTCTCAACTAATTATGTCCCAACTATTATTCAACTGAACTGAAATAACCGGTTATTTCACAAACTCATTCTTCTATGATATTTTTATAATGCCTTTAAACATTCCAAGTTATGATGATGCTTTGTCCAAGGCATTGTAGCACGTGAAAAAAGCAAAACAAGAAAAAGGATGTGCACTGCTGGGTTGTCTACAAATGCACACAGACATAACCAACTATTTTGTCTTGGATCAACAATTCAATTGATGACTATTAATACATCTAGTCCTCAGCTAAAAATCCTCATGTTTAAAACATAATACAATATCCTTTCCTATAAGTACAAAGATGGCCACCGAGACCGATCTTCTTTGAAAAAGTCCTCAACTACATCCTTTTAACATGAAGATGGCTAAAGAGCCCAGTCTTCACTTTTAAAATTCCTACGTTAATCATTCCTATGAACACGAAGATGGCTAAGGAGTCCAGTCTTCGCTTTAAAAATTCCTCCATTAATCATTCCTATAAACACGAAGATGGCTAAGGAGTCCAGTCTTCGATTTTAAAAGTCCTCCATTAATCCTTCCTATGAACACGAAGATGGCTAAAGAGTCCAGTCTTCGCTTTTGAAAAGTCCTAAGCTAAACATAGTAAAGTCATCAATTAAATGTGTTTTCTCCGCAACTATTTAGTTGGTCTGCAAGTACAAATGTTGATTAGTGTGCGTTGCATCACGAGCGGCGATATTTCCTTTGATGGACAGGTTCTTATGTTCCTTGAGTGTGACTTAATTATTGTTACAAACCTTCCATCGGAATATAAATGAAGACGTCTAACACAGTTATACATCCTTATGAATTTCTTTTTTAAGCACTCAAAGAATGATTTCACTGGGAATCGCAAATACATTTTGATCACCACATTAAGTGCAGAGATGAAAAATCTGCGAATTATCACATATTTGTACACAAACGTTTGTAGATATCCTCATCACAATTAAATAGAGATGTTTCGAAACATCACTGGTTACATCGCTTCACAATGTCTCAGTGGATGAGAGATGAGCGTGATACAAACGACACAAATCCCAACTGTTCCTGCACAATCATATACATCTGATGGCTTCTATTTTCATCCTTTTTTTTTTAACATTTGTTTTGCAAACGTGCATCAGTTGAATAGCTGGAGCCCAATAAAAAGTTTCAGGCTTGCATTTTCGGCTGACTCCTGTTTTGAGCTTGTCGACCGACAACTTCATTTTGATGAACTGACTGTAACAATATTTTTGATGACGTCGTGTTCAAGCTATTGAAGGTGGTCTACAAGCATCCGGTTTGAGGGCTGAAGCAGCCTCACAAACTTCGCACTCAACTAATGTCGAGTGAGTTGAATCAGCCTCAAAGCTTGCTCTCAACTAATTATGTCCCAACTATTATTCAACTGAACTGAAATAACCGGTTATTTCACAAACTCATTCTTCTATGATATTTTTATAATGCCTTTAAACATTCCAAGTTATGATGATGCTTTGTCCAAGGCATTGTAGCACGTGAAAAAAGCAAAACAAGAAAAAGGATGTGCACTGCTGGGTTGTCTACAAATGCACACAGACATAACCAACTATTTTGTCTTGGATCAACAATTCAATTGATGACTATTAATACATCTAGTCCTCAGCTAAAAATCCTCATGTTTAAAACATAATACAATATCCTTTCCTATAAGTACAAAGATGGCCACCGAGACCGATCTTCTTTGAAAAAGTCCTCAACTACATCCTTTTAACATGAAGATGGCTAAAGAGCCCAGTCTTCACTTTTAAAATTCCTACGTTAATCATTCCTATAAACACGAAGATGGCTAAGGAGTCCAGTCTTCGATTTTAAAAGTCCTCCATTAATCCTTCCTATGAACACGAAGATGGCTAAAGAGTCCAGTCTTCACTTTTGAAAAGTCCTAAGCTAAACATAGTAAAGTCATCAATTAAATGTGTTTTCTCCGCAACTATTTAGTTGGTCTGCAAGTACAAATGTTGATTAGTGTGCGTTGCATCACGAGCGGCGATATTTCCTTTGATGGACAGGTTCTTATGTTCCTTGAGTGTGACTTAATTATTGTTACAAACCTTCCATCGGAATATAAATGAAGACGTCTAACACAGTTATACATCCTTATGAATTTCTTTTTTAAGCACTCAAAGAATGATTTCACTGGGAATCGCAAATACATTTTGATCACCACATTAAGTGCAGAGATGAAAAATCTGCGAATTATCACATATTTGTACACAAACGTTTGTAGATATCCTCATCACAATTAAATAGAGATGTTTCGAAACATCACTGGTTACATCGCTTCACAATGTCTCAGTGGATGAGAGATGAGCGTGATACAAACGACACAAATCCCAACTGTTCCTGCACAATCATATACATTTGATGGCTTCTATTTTCATCCTTTTTTTTTTAACATTTGTTTTGCAAACGTGCATCAGTTGAATAGCTGGAGCCCAATAAAAAGTTTCAGGCTTGCATTTTCGGCTGACTCCTGTTTTGAGCTTGTCGACCGACAACTTCATTTTGATGAACTGACTGTAACAATATTTTTGATGACGTCGTGTTCAAGCTATTGAAGGTGGTCTACAAGCATCCGGTTTGAGGGCTGAAGCAGCCTCACAAACTTCGCACTCAACTAATGTCGAGTGAGTTGAATCAGCCTCAAAGCTTGCTCTCAACTAATTATGTCCCAACTATTATTCAACTGAACTGAAATAACCGGTTATTTCACAAACTCATTCTTCTATGATATTTTTATAATGCCTTTAAACATTCCAAGTTATGATGATGCTTTGTCCAAGGCATTGTAGCACGTGAAAAAAGCAAAACAAGAAAAAGGATGTGCACTGCTGGGTTGTCTACAAATGCACACAGACATAACCAACTATTTTGTCTTGGATCAACAATTCAATTGATGACTATTAATACATCTAGTCCTCAGCTAAAAATCCTCATGTTTAAAACATAATACAATATCCTTTCCTATAAGTACAAAGATGGCCACCGAGACCGATCTTCTTTGAAAAAGTCCTCAACTACATCCTTTTAACATGAAGATGGCTAAAGAGCCCAGTCTTCACTTTTAAAATTCCTACGTTAATCATTCCTATGAACACGAAGATGGCTAAGGAGTCCAGTCTTCGCTTTAAAAATTCCTCCATTAATCATTCCTATAAACACGAAGATGGCTAAGGAGTCCAGTCTTCGATTTTAAAAGTCCTCCATTAATCCTTCCTATGAACACGAAGATGGCTAAAGAGTCCAGTCTTCGCTTTTGAAAAGTCCTAAGCTAAACATAGTAAAGTCATCAATTAAATGTGTTTTCTCCGCAACTATTTAGTTGGTCTGCAAGTACAAATGTTGATTAGTGTGCGTTGCATCACGAGCGGCGATATTTCCTTTGATGGACAGGTTCTTATGTTCCTTGAGTGTGACTTAATTATTGTTACAAACCTTCCATCGGAATATAAATGAAGACGTCTAACACAGTTATACATCCTTATGAATTTCTTTTTTAAGCACTCAAAGAATGATTTCACTGGGAATCGCAAATACATTTTGATCACCACATTAAGTGCAGAGATGAAAAATCTGCGAATTATCACATATTTGTACACAAACGTTTGTAGATATCCTCATCACAATTAAATAGAGATGTTTCGAAACATCACTGGTTACATCGCTTCACAATGTCTCAGTGGATGAGAGATGAGCGTGATACAAACGACACAAATCCCAACTGTTCCTGCACAATCATATACATTTGATGGCTTCTATTTTCATCCTTTTTTTTTTAACATTTGTTTTGCAAACGTGCATCAGTTGAATAGCTGGAGCCCAATAAAAAGTTTCAGGCTTGCATTTTCGGCTGACTCCTGTTTTGAGCTTGTCGACCGACAACTTCATTTTGATGAACTGACTGTAACAATATTTTTGATGACGTCGTGTTCAAGCTATTGAAGGTGGTCTACAAGCATCCGGTTTGAGGGCTGAAGCAGCCTCACAAACTTCGCACTCAACTAATGTCGAGTGAGTTGAATCAGCCTCAAAGCTTGCTCTCAACTAATTATGTCCCAACTATTATTCAACTGAACTGAAATAACCGGTTATTTCACAAACTCATTCTTCTATGATATTTTTATAATGCCTTTAAACATTCCAAGTTATGATGATGCTTTGTCCAAGGCATTGTAGCACGTGAAAAAAGCAAAACAAGAAAAAGGATGTGCACTGCTGGGTTGTCTACAAATGCACACAGACATAACCAACTATTTTGTCTTGGATCAACAATTCAATTGATGACTATTAATACATCTAGTCCTCAGCTAAAAATCCTCATGTTTAAAACATAATACAATATCCTTTCCTATAAGTACAAAGATGGCCACCGAGACCGATCTTCTTTGAAAAAGTCCTCAACTACATCCTTTTAACATGAAGATGGCTAAAGAGCCCAGTCTTCACTTTTAAAATTCCTACGTTAATCATTCCTATGAACACGAAGATGGCTAAGGAGTCCAGTCTTCGCTTTAAAAATTCCTCCATTAATCATTCCTATAAACACGAAGATGGCTAAGGAGTCCAGTCTTCGATTTTAAAAGTCCTCCATTAATCCTTCCTATGAACACGAAGATGGCTAAAGAGTCCAGTCTTCGCTTTTGAAAAGTCCTAAGCTAAACATAGTAAAGTCATCAATTAAATGTGTTTTCTCCGCAACTATTTAGTTGGTCTGCAAGTACAAATGTTGATTAGTGTGCGTTGCATCACGAGCGGCGATATTTCCTTTGATGGACAGGTTCTTATGTTCCTTGAGTGTGACTTAATTATTGTTACAAACCTTCCATCGGAATATAAATGAAGACGTCTAACACAGTTATACATCCTTATGAATTTCTTTTTTAAGCACTCAAAGAATGATTTCACTGGGAATCGCAAATACATTTTGATCACCACATTAAGTGCAGAGATGAAAAATCTGCGAATTATCACATATTTGTACACAAACGTTTGTAGATATCCTCATCACAATCAAATAGAGATGTTTCGAAACATCACTGGTTACATCGCTTCACAATGTCTCAGTGGATGAGAGATGAGCGTGATACAAACGACACAAATCCCAACTGTTCCTGCACAATCATATACATCTGATGGCTTCTATTTTCATCCTTTTTTTTTTAACATTTGTTTTGCAAACGTGCATCAGTTGAATAGCTGGAGCCCAATAAAAAGTTTCAGGCTTGCATTTTCGGCTGACTCCTGTTTTGAGCTTGTCGACCGACAACTTCATTTTGATGAACTGACTGTAACAATATTTTTGATGACGTCGTGTTCAAGCTATTGAAGGTGGTCTACAAGCATCCGGTTTGAGGGCTGAAGCAGCCTCACAAACTTCGCACTCAACTAATGTCGAGTGAGTTGAATCAGCCTCAAAGCTTGCACTCAACTAATTATGTCCCAACTATTATTCAACTGAACTGAAATAACCGGTTATTTCACAAACTCATTCTTCTATGATATTTTTATAATGCCTTTAAACATTCCAAGTTATGATGATGCTTTGTCCAAGGCATTGTAGCACGTGAAAAAAGCAAAACAAGAAAAAGGATGTGCACTGCTGGGTTGTCTACAAATGCACACAGACATAACCAACTATTTTGTCTTGGATCAACAATTCAATTGATGACTATTAATACATCTAGTCCTCAGCTAAAAATCCTCATGTTTAAAACATAATACAATATCCTTTCCTATAAGTACAAAGATGGCCACCGAGACCGATCTTCTTTGAAAAAGTCCTCAACTACATCCTTTTAACATGAAGATGGCTAAAGAGCCCAGTCTTCACTTTTAAAATTCCTACGTTAATCATTCCTATGAACACGAAGATGGCTAAGGAGTCCAGTCTTCGCTTTAAAAATTCCTCCATTAATCATTCCTATAAACACGAAGATGGCTAAGGAGTCCAGTCTTCGATTTTAAAAGTCCTCCATTAATCCTTCCTATGAACACGAAGATGGCTAAAGAGTCCAGTCTTCGCTTTTGAAAAGTCCTAAGCTAAACATAGTAAAGTCATCAATTAAATGTGTTTTCTCCGCAACTATTTAGTTGGTCTGCAAGTACAAATGTTGATTAGTGTGCGTTGCATCACGAGCGGCGATATTTCCTTTGATGGACAGGTTCTTATGTTCCTTGAGTGTGACTTAATTATTGTTACAAACCTTCCATCGGAATATAAATGAAGACGTCTAACACAGTTATACATCCTTATGAATTTCTTTTTTAAGCACTCAAAGAATGATTTCACTGGGAATCGCAAATACATTTTGATCACCACATTAAGTGCAGAGATGAAAAATCTGCGAATTATCACATATTTGTACACAAACGTTTGTAGATATCCTCATCACAATTAAATAGAGATGTTTCGAAACATCACTGGTTACATCGCTTCACAATGTCTCAGTGGATGAGAGATGAGCGTGATACAAACGACACAAATCCCAACTGTTCCTGCACAATCATATACATCTGATGGCTTCTATTTTCATCCTTTTTTTTTTAACATTTGTTTTGCAAACGTGCATCAGTTGAATAGCTGGAGCCCAATAAAAAGTTTCAGGCTTGCATTTTCGGCTGACTCCTGTTTTGAGCTTGTCGACCGACAACTTCATTTTGATGAACTGACTGTAACAATATTTTTGATGACGTCGTGTTCAAGCTATTGAAGGTGGTCTACAAGCATCCGGTTTGAGGGCTGAAGCAGCCTCACAAACTTCGCACTCAACTAATGTCGAGTGAGTTGAATCAGCCTCAAAGCTTGCTCTCAACTAATTATGTCCCAACTATTATTCAACTGAACTGAAATAACCGGTTATTTCACAAACTCATTCTTCTATGATATTTTTATAATGCCTTTAAACATTCCAAGTTATGATGATGCTTTGTCCAAGGCATTGTAGCACGTGAAAAAAGCAAAACAAGAAAAAGGATGTGCACTGCTGGGTTGTCTACAAATGCACACAGACATAACCAACTATTTTGTCTTGGATCAACAATTCAATTGATGACTATTAATACATCTAGTCCTCAGCTAAAAATCCTCATGTTTAAAACATAATACAATATCCTTTCCTATAAGTACAAAGATGGCCACCGAGACCGATCTTCTTTGAAAAAGTCCTCAACTACATCCTTTTAACATGAAGATGGCTAAAGAGCCCAGTCTTCACTTTTAAAATTCCTACGTTAATCATTCCTATGAACACGAAGATGGCTAAGGAGTCCAGTCTTCGCTTTAAAAATTCCTCCATTAATCATTCCTATAAACACGAAGATGGCTAAGGAGTCCAGTCTTCGATTTTAAAAGTCCTCCATTAATCCTTCCTATGAACACGAAGATGGCTAAAGAGTCCAGTCTTCGCTTTTGAAAAGTCCTAAGCTAAACATAGTAAAGTCATCAATTAAATGTGTTTTCTCCGCAACTATTTAGTTGGTCTGCAAGTACAAATGTTGATTAGTGTGCGTTGCATCACGAGCGGCGATATTTCCTTTGATGGACAGGTTCTTATGTTCCTTGAGTGTGACTTAATTATTGTTACAAACCTTCCATCGGAATATAAATGAAGACGTCTAACACAGTTATACATCCTTATGAATTTCTTTTTTAAGCACTCAAAGAATGATTTCACTGTGAATTGCAAACACATTTTGATCACCAGATTAAGTGTAGAGTCTCAATGAATGAGAGATGAGTGTGATACAAATGACAATCCCAAATGTTCCTGCACAATTATATACATGTAATGGATTAAATCTTTTTTTTTTTTTACATTTGTTTTGCGAATGTGCGTCAGTTGAATATCTGGAGTCAAATAAATAGATGCATCATGAGCGGCAACATTTCCTTTGGTGGAAACGTTCATACTGATTGTTCATTGAATGTGTTAGGGTTAGGATTTTTTGCATGCAATTGTATATCATATCACATGGAATAGTAGATTTTTTTTTTCACATTAACTCCCAACAATAGTAACTTGAATTATCCCAATCTCCAGTAACTTGAATCATCCCAATCTCCAAGTGGCAAAGTGAAAGTTGATGGTGATTCACAACTTTTCATTTTTGTGTTTGAATTCCATATTTAGAATACATTACTATTGAATTAATCCAAATGACAAAGAATCCAATTCCATTATTTGTTGAAATATATTTACATTTTTACAGTTGGAATTATTTCAGAGCAATTCAGTTTTTCTGAAAAATTTAATAGGAACATCCACATATTTTAACTGAAATTAAAATGGTATATCACTAAGTTTAACAAATGAAAATTCAGTTTACTTTCATAACTAGACACTACTAAAACAAATACAATACAAATTTCTTTAACTAGACAGGTGAACTTGCAAGTTGTGTGTGAAGTTGTTATGTGTTTGTGAAGTAATTACTGACATCATAATATACAAAACAAATACAGGAACCATGCATACATATACAACATACAACTAATGCAGGATATTTAAAGTAACATGCACAAACAACATACAACTAATGCAGGATCATCACTTTACAAAAAAATAAATGCTGTGAAGTATAAGAATATTTCTTACCTTATTCTGACTATGGCTCCATTTGAAGAAATGGCAGATGAACTTTAGATAAAACATGTTGATCATTTGTAGATCGGTAGAATCTTTTCACAGTGAGAGAGATGTTTAATGTTCCTCCTGCAGCCTTGAAATGTTCATCCTTTTTCCTTGACCTCATGTTTAATAGACCATTTAGTCCCTACTTGATTTGAGAAAAACTCACTGTTTAACAGATATATATCACATCTAAATGCATTATCATATAATGCAGTATTGATAAAATAGTGCAACTAAATATTTTTTTCAAATAATTAATTTAAAAAATTTAAATCTAATGCAAACAAATAAATAAAAAACTTGAAAAACAGAGCTAGTTTAAAAATACTTCAAATATCTTTAGTATAAGTACAAGTTTTAAAAATACCTAATTTCCCAAGTTGGCCTTATAAGCTGCTATATCTGGACTTTTCTTTAAAAACATTTTCAGAAAAAAAAAAAACACTATACAGATCTGGCTTTTGTTTTGTGCTTTCATTCTAAACTAGCTCTGATTGTCTGAAAGTTTAAGAAACTATTGCTAGGGTCCTAAAACATACAACAGAATTAGGCGCATAGTGTAAAAACAATGTATCCTAAAGAAGAAGCTCTTGGGTTATAGAGTAGAAAAATATTTATTACCTTGATCTGTAGATCAGTAGATAAACTTATGGCAATCAAGGCATCAGTGGAGAATCAGTGCACAATGATTGAGCCACTAACCCACAGATCAGCAACATGTAGTGTGTGTCTTTAAAAAAAAAACCTGAAATGTTGAAGCAAATTTACAAATTGAAAGAAAAATGGCAATAATATATTTAAAAGAAAAAAAAGGAAACACAGTAATTGCCTTGCCCATGTGTATAAATTTTTCTCCGTAATTATTTTCCACATTCTGACAGAATTGTTAATGCTTCAATTCCACCCTGTTATGATTAAACTTCAATAACATTTTTGTTTGTAATCAGAAAACGTTACCATTTTGGTATAGAATTATAGGACAATGCATACTCTTTTTATATAATACAGTATACTTTCTAAAAACAAAAATATATAATAAATTGTCAACCTTACAAATCACAGGGTAAGTTATTATGAAAATGTATGCACTATTCAAACATTCTTACAGTAAATGTGAAGCAGCTCTTGCGTGATTAAGTACACCTCTTTATAAAAGTTTATATTTTGGTCCTAATTGATTCCCTTTAGAAGAAAATGTATCTTATAAACCTAAAACTAGAGCAATATCTGAAAATTTGCTGGCCAAACAACCCATGGTTAACCATTGACCATAGAAACAGTTGAGCTTAACACTATCTGACCTATGATCAGATGGTCTGAAACAAGTACTCTAAAACTCTAGACATTGTGTTTTTATAATAGATTTTTTATATGTTATAACAAAATTATTTTTTTTCATTTTGCTAAAAGATATTTGACTGGTACACTAGAATTCAACTCACCTATTGTTCTTAGAGAATTACCTAAGTAACCTTGGACACAAACTTGATCTCCTTGGCCTTGGGCTGACATATCCAGACTCCTGAAGTGATTGAAGTACAGTAAAGTACTACCACTGCAAGAAAGGTGTACACACTGTTTGGCAGAGTGACTTGGCAATGAAGACTTGTATATCATAGGGGTGCATTGCTGATAGCTGGTACCCAGAAAACAGTTTAGATCACATTATCTTATTTGATTGACCTAAATTTTAAACTAATAAATGCCTTTTAACATTATATTAGTTATGATGATGCATTGTTCAAGGCTTAGTTATGCATCAAATAAACTTATCACTATAACAAGAAGGTTGTTTAGCAAACTAAATACCTATAGCTTTTATTATTTTTTTCTATAGTAAAATTTGTGTTGTGAATGAAAATAAAACTTTGTACTCACTGTGTAGCCATCTTCATAGTGAGAGAGATGAACTAGACACACCAAACATTTGTTAATATGTAGTACAGGATTATGCTAAACAAATCTGAAACTTGACCAAAACACTGAAAAATGGTAGAGAAATATGTATAAAAAGTTCTTTATTATTTTTAACATGCAATGATAAATTATTTTAGAATTAGCAGTCAAAGAAAAAAAAAGTAAGTCTTACTTAAGCCTTGAAAGCTTTAATTCATAAAAATGCCAACGAGAAAACTGTTATCTGATAGCAGATTACCAAGGAATATTTGTTGCTTGGTTGACAAATTGGTACTGTTGGCAGCAGAGAATGTGTGCTTGTTAAGATGATGATATATGGAAACAACATATACTGAGCTAGAATATCTCTTAAATACAATATCTCATGGTATTTAAAAAAAAGTTGTTTCTATGGAAACAATAGTTAAGCCTATAAGTATTACATAGTTTGACTAATTATGTTAAATAAAATATAAAGGAAAAATACTTGCCTTATAATTGGACTTCCCATGATGTTTACCTCTAGTTTCAATTACCTGGCCTGTCTATTTACAGCTTTGGCTATTTATCTCCCAAGCTAAAAGTTGAATCAATACTCAACATCTTGAACTATTTAAAAAAAAAGTGCAAGCTAAATAAATAATTTTATAATTACAGATTAAGAGGCAATTGTTATCATCTGAATTCAACCAGATATCAAATAGCAGAGCATTTAAGTAAATAAATTGCATCTAAAAAAAATTGCTTAAAAGTAATCACTATACACTATACACATTTAAAAATAAGCATTACAATATTCATAATTTGCCTATCACTTCAGTATACATTATGTTAAAAAAAGGTAAATCCTTAACATTTAAATGAACTACTTGCCTTTGAAGCTCAATACACAGATGAATGGAAAGTATGTCCAGAATTCTTGATGGCTAGAGAACCACAAGAATGAAATAGGCTTGACTAAAAAAACTTCTGGATAAGCTTGCTACACTGCTTTTTCTTGTTCCCTATAACTTGTAGTTCTTTTCATTACTTACATCTGAGGAGCACTAAGCTGTACTCAGCATCTTAACCTGAAAGTTGTAATAAAATGTGTACAGGCAGATAAACACAAATACAAGTCTTAGTTAAGTGAGATTTTGACTAAACTTCATAATGAGATAATCCCCAATCGATCTAGCTCTCTAAATGTTAAAGTGAAGAAAATAAGTTTTATTGTTATGTATACATTTGAAACTAATTACCATAAGGCTAAGAGATAACAGAAAACATGTATTTTGAGATTTTGATAGGAAAATATTTAAACATTTTCAATTAGCATGCAAAAAAAAGCAACAAAAAAAAAATGTAATTAAAATATACAAATACATAGAAAAAATATACTTGCTTTTATAGATCTGTAGTAAGAAACTGGTTCTTATTTAACATACATGAAAAGAACTTAAATTAAAAGTAGTTAAATGTAACATTAGAAAGGACCACTTGCCTTAAGAAAAATTTGGTACAAGCTTGCTACAATTCTGATTATTTGTGCTTTATAGTTCATAGTTCTCATAATCTGTATTCATGCTCCATTTCTAAATCACTCGGTTGTAAACTGCATTTGGAACTGAAAATGTTATAAAATATGAGAATGTGGATAGAATGTTATGGCTGCAAAGAGAAAGAGTTTGTTTTGAAAATACTGACTTTATTACCAAATTAGTAAGGCTAAACCTGAGTTTACCAATCTCAATAAATAATACATCAAGGTAAGGAGGCTTCTCTAACATGCATATATTTAAAACTAGTTACCAAAAACTAAGATAACAGAAAAGTATACGAAGTGTTATGTTAATATTAAAAACAAGTTTAATTAGCATGCAGTACAAAGTCAAAAAAACTATACTATTACTTACTGTGCTGCTCAATATCTATATATACCAATTGCCTGCCCATTCTTTATAAAGCAAGCATCAAAAGAAACTTAAGTCTAAATTACATAAATTATAGCATTTGAAGCAATGTCTTTGGAAAAGAAAAAAAACTTGATCATCTTATCTTCACTACTTTCCATCACAACACCCTCACCTGTTCTTTTGTTGGACTGTCGGGGCACCACACATGATCTGTTGACTGTCCTCCTTCACTTCACCCACAGGCTGTACACAATCTTGTTCTGAACATGTTTAATGTGACATGAAACTTGTGTTGAAGCTTTGGCTGCTAACAACAAAAAAAGTTTTATTTCATTATTTCATTATTTCAAGATGCTGTTTTTTTAATTACAAAATGTTCTATAAAATCAGAAAAAATTTTCTTTAAATGTTATATAAACATTGAAAACATTCTCAAATTGCATGCACAAAAAAATAATAAAAAATAAAATAAAACTGAAACATTAAAAAAAAAAAAATACATGCCTTGCTAGATCAGTGTTCCACAGCTTTCCTGTTCTTATTAAACATACACCAAAAGAAACTATGAAATTAAATTTAAAATTGAAATTATATTGAAGAGATTACTTGCCTTAAATACAACTTTGTGGCATAGCATGTTTCAACTTCTGACCAGTTCCTCACAAGTGAAGGTTCTAATCCTCTGATAACTAGACATTGATCTGAAAATGTTCCAAAATTTAATTATGATAATGAATACATAAAACATTTATGCAGAGTTGTTGAGTTTAAGTCTGTTTGAAGATAAAATTTCAACTTAACCATTAAAACCATTTTTTTAAACTAGATCTATAAAATTTATATGAAGCTAAATGATTAATTATCTAACAATTATTCTTAAAATAATTTTAATTAAAAACATGCTCCATTTGCATGCAATAACACAAAAGGTAAAGCAACAAACAAACAAAAAGAATGAAACTTATAAAGACACTTGCTTTGC
The DNA here is from genome assembly GCF_947242115.1 of Biomphalaria glabrata. Taxonomy (NCBI): domain Eukaryota; kingdom Metazoa; phylum Mollusca; class Gastropoda; family Planorbidae; genus Biomphalaria; species Biomphalaria glabrata. The sequence continues at coordinate 87,325 of NW_026602919.1, read as the reverse complement.
TGGATCAGCGGTTTCATCGCTTGCCCTTGCTTAGTAAAAACATTTTTATGACAAAATAGTCAAATTCTAGCTTTGTGAATGACTACTTGCCTTAAAGAATGCCGCATCCTTGATTCACCATTTTTTAAAAATTGTTTTCATTTCTTGTCTGTTTCTCAAAGGTAATAATTACCAGCAATCTTTATGATGTTCCCATTTTATATTACAAAGAAGAGATCTGCGTTTTGATCTGAAAGAAAAAAAAATCTGCAGTTAAAAATTATTTATTGCAACACTCCTGTTTAAAATATAATTGGTTTGGTAAATTTTTTAGATCTAACTTATATTTCTAGCATAACAAGGCACCATCTTTAATACAAAGGACTGTGAGGGTAATGGATAAGTAGACAGTCTTTAATACAAAGGTTATGGATGTGTAGGCACCATCTTTAATACAAAGGACTGTGAAGATTATGGATAAGCAGACACAGTCTTTAATACAAAGGTTATGGATAAGTAGACACAGTCTTTAATACAAAGGTTATGGATGTGTAGGCACTTTCTTTTAAACAAAGCTTATGGATAAGTGACACCATCTTTAATATGTAGGTTATGGATGAGTGACACCATCTTTAAAATGTAGGTTGTGGATGAGTGACACCATCTTTAAAATGTAGGTTGTGGATGAGTGACACCATCTTTAATATGTAAGTTATGGATGAGTGACACCATCTTTAATATGTAGCTTATGGATAAGTGACACCATCTTTAATATGTAGCTTATGGATGAGTGACACCATCTTTAATACAAAGGTTATGGATGAGTGACACCATCTTTAATACAAAGGTTATGGATGTGTAGGCACCATCTTTAATACAAAGGTTATGGATGTGTAGGCACCATCTTTAATACAAAGGTTATGGATAAGTGACACCATCTTTAATATGTAGGTTATGGATGAGTGACACCATCTTTAAAATGTAGGTTGTGGATGAGTGGCACCATCTTTAAAATGTAGGTTGTGGATGAGTGACACCATCTTTAATACGTAGGTTATGGATGAGTGACACCATCTTTAATATGTGGGTTATGGATGAGTGACACCATCTTTAATACGTAGGTTATGGATGAGTGACACCATCTTTAATATGTGGGTTATGGATGAGTGACACCATCTTTAATACGTAGGTTATGGAAGAGTGACACTATCTTTAATACGTATGTTATGGATGAGTGACACCATCTTTAATACATAGGTTGTGGATGAGTGACACCATCTTTAATACATAGGTTATGGATGAGTGACACCATCTTTAATATGTAGGTTATGGATGAGTGACACCATCTTTAATACGTAGGTTGTGGATGAGTGACACCATCTTAAATACAAAGGTTATGGATGAGTGACACCATCTTTAATACAAATGTTATGAATGTGTAGCCTGCAGTATTTCACATGACTATGCAGACCAAGTTGTCAATGCATATTTTGCCACAAATGGACAACTCAAGACCTAAAATCTAAACTAAGTAACTAGTTATGTTATTAAGGCAGCATTTTTCTTTTCACAAATAGTTAGGAACAACTTAAGACCTAAAATCTTAAGTAACTAGATTTTACTAGATCTAGTTATGTTATTAAGGCTGCATTTTTCTTTTCGCAAATAGTTACGCTTCACAGTATCTTTTTTTTGTTTGTTTACACATTTATCATTAAGATCTGGATCTAGAATGTTGTTTGTAAGCTATACAAGATTTAGCAAGACTAGATCTAGATATAATCTAAATTATTCTAAATCTACAGGTCAGCAAGCCTAACAAGGAATGAAAAAGAAATGTCCAAGTTTTGCATAATCTCTGAGCTGGTTTAAGTTTAAGCCCAAAAGCTGATTATTCAACTAGATCTATAGTTACAATGGCAACAACACCCCTAAAGGATTACATTTTTGATAAGTTGTGCTGACAGCTATTTCTAGGACTAGATCTAAGCCAATCTTATCTAGAGCTAGTCTAGATCTAGAGTTCTAGAGTCTTGATGATTAATAATAATACATCTAGATCTAATCTAGATTCTAATGAGACTAATGTAGAGAGGTCCTATGACTATGTAGTCATGATAAATCTAGTTTACTGTAATTTAGAGTTAGATCTAGATATAATAGATCTAGATCTATATTCTATATAGCATAGGATATGATAGGCCAGGCATCCATATTAATATATATGATAGAGAAGACCACTAGACACTAGAGTCTAGAGATAGAGATCTAGATCTAGTAATAGTAGTATCTAGTAACTAGTAGAGATCTAGACTACAGATGAGCTGGTTACCGTAATAAAATTATTAATTACTCTACTTTGTGACTTTATCTAAAAATAAATGGCCTTAATTAATGCCTATTAACTATTATTTATAGATAATAATCAGGGTGTCAAAATCGGCCCGGGCATTTCTATAAAATTCGGTCCACAAATTCTCTATCATGTGATGGTGTATCGGTCCTTAAAAATCATTGTTAAGTTTGACAATGTATCGATATGCATGCATACAGGTGAACTCTATTATATCTTAATTAGCAATATAGCGTCTTTTTAAATCAGCAATTATGTAGGCCAGTGCTTCCCAAACTTTTTTGTCTCGTAGACCCCTTGCCATATTTTCTTGTTTTCGGTAGACCCCCTGTTAACTTATATTGCAAATTCATCAATTCCATTTTTTTCAAACGTATTTCTAACTGTAGTGAGTCGAATAGAGAATATGTAATTTAAAGCTACTTTGTAAGCTAGAAAGATCTATCTTTTTTATTGATAAAGTCACATTCAAACCAATTCGAATAACAATTAATATGAATTACAGGAATCAACAAACACACTGGAAATGTGTTGCTACTGATATTGTTTCATATAGGGATTTTTTTTGTTCTATGAAATAATCTCCGAAACATAAATATTAATTAATTTACTAATTTGCCATTGTAAAAGTTTTCGTAATGAACATTTTCTGGTTTATTTCTTGATCCTTCACGTGTGGCTCAAATATTATTTTTAATATCAGGAGAAGGGGCAAAGCCGAGTAACTGGAGCCTAAACCAGTAAGATTCTGGCAGGAGGAACCCATTAGCCTTGACTTGCAACCAGCCTAGCAGAAGGAAAACTGAATTCAAACCTCTGCTGCCTTGTAGCTATACCTAAACATGGGAAAGTTTTCGTCCGTCAACCTTAAGGGAAAATAAGGAGTCGGCGATCCTTGAGCAATTTGCAGCACACAACACTACACCCTGTCAGAGCTTACGATACAGCTGATCTCAAACTGTATACTTGTTTGCAAAGAATTACATAAGAAGCTTTTATAACTCGTACTCCGATCTGCCCTTGAACTGTATTTTTGCTTAAAGTATTCGTTTAATAATATCGTCGGTTTGTGTAGGTTTGTGTAAAACAAGTTTTTAAAAATACGTCAACGGCTGATAAAATCAATGTTTTATCTATAGTGTTTTCCATAATTGGCTATAAGTTGAGAGAATTTGTAGGACGCTCACAAACAACCATCTTCTCTATATGATGTTGAAGATATCTTGTGGGTCTATTCTGAACTTTATCTTTTAGAATTCGAAAATTTTTCAAACCTTTTACTTTTTATCATGGCGGATGCGTCTCAAATGATCCTACAGAGTAATTAGTTTCATATCGCCATAAAAAGGTACTTAGGCAACTGCTTATTTGACAAGGAAGGAATGAAGCCCAGTTTTAAATAATCAACGCAGTACAGTCTACATTTCTTTTTGTTAAACATTAGTTACATGTAGACAACATTAAGCTTTTTAAATAAGTATTGAAATTAAATACAACAATGATTGTTTGAATAGCAGGGTAAATATTTAATGGATTAACTAAGTTACAAATCATATATTAGTGTAGGAAATAATTACATTAATGAGATTGAAAATTAAAGTCACGACCTGCTTAAATGAAATCCATTATCATAGACCCCCTTGGACATCTCATAGACCCCGAATTAATTTTTTCACTTTCGTAGACCCCTTGGAAGTCTTTGTAGACCTCTGGGGGTCTATATAGACCACTTTTGGAATCACTGATCATTCACTGATGTAGGCCCTAAAAAGATGAAGCCTACTAGTAGCACTGTCTACATTTTATTTTCGGAAAATGTGTTTGATTAAAAGAGTATTACACTGCAATGTCTGTGAAAGACTTTTTGTTTAAACACGACGCTCAGAGGGCCTTTTATAAAAAAAAATAAATAACATAATAAGGATATTATAAAACCTTTAACAACTTGATGTGCCATAGTGACTTCGATCAGGCATTTCGGTGGCCCTACCGGCCCATTTGGGTACCGGCCCACCGGGCATTTGCCCAAATGCCCATAAAGCCAGTCCGCCCCTGATGATAATAGATCTAGTAGGCTATAGCCTACTATTAAATTACTAGTAACTCTAGTATAGTTATTATACTAGTTATAGAGCCTGAGCTAGCCAGGAAAACCAGTGACTTGGCAGAATTTAAGTCATTGGTTAATATGCATGACTAAATGCATGACGCGTAGAACTATAATCATCTTCTTTTTTGAAGTAACGTCTGTATTATATAAGATAAGATAAGAATAGATCTAGATAAGATATCTAGATTCTAGACAATCTAGAATTCTAGATCTAGTCTATCATATTATAAAAGTTATAGAATCTTTGACAAAATTTATTACCATATCATAAAGTATGATAAAGTAAAGAAAATAGTTTGTTGCCAAAGGCAAGCAAATAAATATTGACTAGATAATAAGATGGTATGACTCACTATGAGATCTATAATAGTTGGATGACACTGGAAACGAGATGACACAGATAGAACTAGATAAATAGGAGCGCACCGTTTGAATGCGCCACACGTGACTGAGCTCTGTTCACTTGACCACGGCAGTGACCCATCATATGATCATAGGCATCTGTGCCAAAACTTGATTTGATTAGATCTAACTAAAAGATGACCGATTGGTCATTTTTTCCGAGGCGTGAAATAGCTTGTTACATCCGGAACTAGATAGACCTACACGGTACACACTTTGACGTTTAGTTGCTATGAAACTATAGATCGCTTAAATTACTCTGACCCGTTACCCCTCAATACACATACACACAATATACTAACCAGTGGTCGCCAAACTCGTCATCCAAAAGAGAGATATATAAACAATACAAAATTGAAGTTTGATCAGAGTTAGCAGCCCTGAAGACATTTTTATTGCAATAATTAGGTTTAAAAGTACAATCTCGCGCCAACCGCTACCTTTGTCTTAGGTTGGGGGGGGGGGGGGGGGCTAAAACTTAGTATTATACCAGGGCCGGATTTACCTAGCCTATAGGCAACACATGTTAGGATTAGGGTTAGCCGTCCCTAACCCTCAAAAGCTACGGTCTGCGAGCTTTTTCTGTGCATGACCTAAAAATGTGGAACTCACTTTCCACTGATCTCAGACAACCTGCTTCGGTACACTACATTCAAGAAGAACATTAAGACCTATCTGTTTAAAACTTTTTTAGATTAGTTTGTCATTTTATGTTTGTAATGTTATCACAGCGCCTTGAGCCTACATTTTTTGTTTGTTAATTAACAGCGCTTTATAAATAAAATTATTATTATTATATAGAGCCCCAAAACATATTTAGCAATCACATAATCAGGACTTGGCCGGCTAGGGTTTAATTTGTGTTGTTTTATTCTCTGCGCACTACGCGGCACATCCGAGCAACAGTGTCTCTTTGCCCGTGTGCTGTTGTCAAAGACTGTGTTTACGTCATCTCTTAGCGTCCTTGGCTACCGATGGACGATTGTTCAGCATGGCACAGAGGCTGTTTGTGGTATTGTACCTTTGTTGCCCCTTTCAACTAGGAACGAGATCTACCTTTAAGGTGTGAGCTAATGATTCGACCAGGTTCAATATTTTGCTGAGTGATTCGCTAGACTTGCCAAGGTGTGTTGAATTTATGTTGGCCGTGTAGATTGGAAGTTGTGTGAAGAGATAATAATAAATGTAGCTTTTATATAGTGCTACCTTCATGCTTGTAAACACAACCCTACTCGAGTCGGGTGTCGAGCCTCGAGCCCCCTTCATAGGTATCCAAGCCAAGATAAGTTCAAGCGTACTTAGCCTCTCGACCACGCTTCCCAGATGTGACGACATATTCGATGATTAAATCGCAAAGTGTTGCGTAATAACATGACTTATGTCACTCAATTATTCTAAAATGTTTTACATGTTTCGGATGTTCCTTCAGAGTAGAAGATAATTTACTTCCTAGTCCAAACCTTAGCCAGGAAGACGGGAGCGGGCGGGGTTTGAACACGGGACCATCGAGAAGTGCGAACGACAGTCCAGCGCGCATACCGAACGACCAGGCAGCCATCCTCGTAAATAATCCCCCATCGTAAATTATCATTCTATCAAATATTGACTATGTTCGTTATCTGTGCACAGTGAATAGTGAATACTCATGAAGATTTTTAAAAAATTCTATTTCTCTCTCTCTCTCCCCCCCCCCCTCTCCCTCTCTCGGGCGTAACAAAGATCCCCCCCCCCCAGGCGCTATAAAGGTCAAATGAGGCGCCATTTTGATCGAGCTGACAGAGAAAAACAACTGCCAAAAAAGAACACATTTGATTGGAGTAGCACAATGATCGAAATCACTCAGAAGGCTAAAAAGTAAAGTAGCAATAATACATAACACTAGCTGTACCATAATTTACAAACACGAAAGGTCACCCGTCGTCATCGAGAAGTCCATACAAGTCTAACTTTTAAAACGCTGGTTGTGAAGTCTATAGAAGTCTAACTTATACAGCGCTGGTTGTTAGTGTGTACGTATTCCGTGTGTGAATGGTGTTCGTATTTGCATCTATATTGTTAATGTTACAGTTGTTGCTCTTCATTTGTGTCTGTGGGAAAAAAAAAAGAGGGCGCGGGTCAACCTACGAAATAGAGACGGAGGTCGGTCTGCACGACTGGTTTAAAGTCCCCGAGATTGTGGGCACCTAGCTGGATCTCAGAGTTCAAGGTCAGGTCTAAACTTGCATCAACTGCATGTTATAATAAATGGATAAAATAACTAATACAACAAAAGAAATCTTTTTTTTTAACTGAATATGCCTAACTACTCTATGGTTGCCAACATGCGTTCTCTCCCTTGTTTTTTTAGTATTAAAAAAAAATAAGTATCCTTTCAGACCTCACCATTTATAGGTCAAATGATGTAAAGGCCATCTGTTTTCAGGGCCGGATTTAAGGGAGATTATGCCGGGCTACAGCCTCTATAAAAAAAAATAAAAATAAAACCGAATTATGACGGGTCAGTACGTTTTTTTTTAAATTTTTTTGTTAAACATTTTATTCGCATTTTTACCACCTACACTTTAAATCTTACGTCGGCTGGCAACATTGTCGTGATTAAGAAGTGCTCGCTTGTCGCATGCTCATGAGTCATTAATAATAATAATATCCCTCATAATATGTACAAGTAGCTCCGAATTTACGGCAGTGCGACTACCAAAAGCCTTACCGTCCACAAACTCAAGACTATGGGCCTACACTTTTTAAAACTAAAATATGCGTTTTAAAAAAATGGTTTTTAAAATGAGATTAAATGTAAAAGTAGGCCTACTATTTCTTTCTTCTAAAATATGGCATCCTTTTGGATATAAAAGTATCGGTAGTTATTTATATTAATCATAAGTGGATCTTTTTAAAGGTTTTCGAAAAAGTGTAGGTGCCTTAACAAAATCCTGCCCCGGGGCCTCCTCATACTTTAAATCTGGCCCTGTCTATTTCAATAGCCGACGCTTAACGATAGTGCCATGTGGCCAGCACAGCGACCAACCTCCCCACCAGGTACCCATTAGTAGCATTAGAGTAGTGTAGACACAGGCGTCATAATTATCAGTCTTTAGAAATTCTTGCTGAGAACCCTTGGAAGCCAAGTGCTTCACCACACAGGTACTTATCCCCCCTTGGAGTTTTTAGAGCGGATAAAACAAAAGGGAGTTGGGGGTGGTAGCTCATAGCGCACCCACCCACGTTCCCCTGTGTCCACCAACTGACATTTATACTGTTACGAAGTGTCCAGTTCGGTTGACTCATCGAACAGCTCCGTGTTAGTCCGGCGCCTTCACGGGGGTCACGGAGGTCACGGTTAGTCTCACATTTCGTCCCGCGCCATAGACATCTGCCAGTCTACCATCACAACAGTCTATGGCAGGGGTTCTCAACCTGTGGGTCGCGACCCCCCTTGGGGGGTCGATCGACGATTTGCCAGGGGGTCGCCTAAGACCATCGAAAATATGGATTGTTATTGTCTACTCTTTTAATGCTGTATGTGTGTGTTGGAGTGGGAGATTGTAAAAAGGGGTCGCCGAGCATAGATGATTGAGAACCGCTGGTTTATGACGTAATCTTCTCTGCTTGAGATTTTTTTTTTTCTGGTTGCGCTACATCGAAGAAGGAGCAAGTCACGGAGAGTTCATAAGGCTGTCTTTCCCGAGCGGGTCCTTCGCGATCAGTGCAGAAGTCGGCTCAGTGCAAAACATCGTGATTTAATATAGACCACGGCGACTCATGCCAATAAGTCCCACAAGGCAAGATAAAACCTTGGACATGTGTTATAGCAACATAAAAATGGCCTACACATCTCGATCGTTATTTCCCCTCGAAGAGTCGGACCACACTTACACCCGTGTACAAATCGGTTTTAAAAACAACAAAACCCGAAGTACAGTCCATCCAGTCATGGTCTGACGACGCTGTTTTACAGCCACAAAGTTGTCTGGAGCAAACAGATTGGGACATGTTTGTAAACAACTGCCCAGACAGATGAACTTACCACAACTGTTAATTCGTACATCCAGTTCTGTGGAAACTATAATTATATCAAAGAAAAAAATTAAAACATTCAGTAATAATGGACCCTGGATGACTAATATAAAAAAAACAAAACATTCTGTCATCGAGAATTCATAGAAGTTTATTTATAAAGCGCTGGTTATGAGTGTGTGTGTGTTTTTCGTGTGTGAATGTTGTTCGTGTGTGCATCTATTCTGTGGCATTTTACGTCTCGTGAGACGATCTTTTCCCTTTGCAACTTCTTGTGTGACTAAAGAGGCCAATCCTTGATACACAGCTGCGATCACAGGTTGGGCATATAAAATCACCAGGCGCCATTGCATTTTCACCCTTCTTTCTGCTTCTGTTGTGTATGACATCTGCAATCTGTGACCCTTCCTTTATGCTCTCTCTCCATGTGGATCTGTCCAGTGCCACCTCTTCCCAGTTGCCAGTATCGATTTTGAAGAGCTTCATGTCGCGTTTGCATACATCCGTATAACGTAAAAGTGGGCGACCAGCGGCTCTCCTGCCTTCAATTAGATCGCCATACAGGATGTCCTGTGGAAGTCGACCTACTGGCATTCTACGAACGTGGCCAAGCCAGCCAAGGCGTCTGCTGCTGATAACAGAGCGGATGTCTGCATCTATATCGTGCATCTATATTGTTATTGTACAGGAGTTACGCTGAGGGTGTCAATTGTAGTCAAACTGAATTTTCATTTGATTGGATCAATAAAGTTATCTTACATATTATAAACGTTACTTCAGAAAGGAAAATAATTACGTCATATCACGTGTCAATCTAGTACCAAGCGTCTGCAGTCAACCCCGCAACGTGTCATACAGCCCAAAAGTATCTCCGTGCTTCAACACAGCCATCGCGTGTGTCCATTAGCGCACGAGTTTCTCGTCAAAATAATGCCAACATTGGCAAGACTGCACTGGGTCGGAAATAAGGAAATTAATTCAAGTCATTATAATAGGTTAATGAATGCCTGCTGACCACAAGTCCTCAGTACTTGCAAAGTCCTTTCTTCAGAGAACAGTACCAGGAAAAAGAAGAGGCAGACAGAGAAAGCGATTAGAAAACAACTTTAAAGAATGGAAGGGGCCTGTCTTTGAAAGAGATTCTATTCAAAGCAAAGGATAGACAGGGATGGGGGAAGACGGTTGAGCGATCATGAGTGGTGCCCCAACGGGCTAACAGACCAAGGGATAGGTGGAAGTCAATAAAGGCGCCACGACAAATAGTACAGAGACAGCTGGTTCAATGACACCGAGTTAATTTTCGAATCCCCACGGCCTTAAGTGGCGCCTTGGTAGAAATGTTAGCGGAAGCAGATAGGTGAACAGCGGGTAGTGAGCCTCGCTTCTGTCAGTTTTTTGTATCGTTGTTATTTGGGGGGGGGGGGGTATTTTTTTTTGTGGTGTTTTTTTTAATGTTTTTTTTTATGTTTTTGTAATGATATTTTTTTTTCAGTGTTTTCCAGTGCCTAAAGAGCCCCGCCACAAAGAGAATCTTTGGTCAACTTCAGCCCCATTGTACAAATATTCGTGCCCCTAATGCTATCTTCATTTTTTTTAAAAAATACAATTTTGTAGAAACAAAGGGAGGATACTAGAATCAAAGCATACCAAACGACGAGAGAGAGGAAGAGAAACACAAAGAGAGAAAGAAAAAATTAGAGATGTTGACATTGTGTTGATGTGTATGTGTTTGTATGTAGGGTTATTCCCCTTGGTAAGAAAGCTCCTATTGTTGTGTGTGTTACGTGTGTTATTAAAGAGTGTGCATGTACCCAGCGTCTAGTGTTAGCGCGGCACCTTCGACACGGAGGTCACAGTTAGCGTCGCAGGTATAGAACATCTTAATCGACCACCGGCGGACAATGGTTATGCTTGCCCTGGGTGTAGTAAAATAAGTAGGTCACGGCTGGGACTGCATATCCACGAGAAATGTTGCATTCCTCATTAATCTTCGGACTCCAAAACAAGCCTTATTATTATTATTATTAGTTAAGCTAACATGAGAGGGAAAGAGAAAAATATCGAGAGGAAAACAGAAAAAATGAGAGAGAGAAAGAGAGATTGGAGCCCTGATGATACTCGACGAGAGGGAGAGAGAAGGAGAGAGAGAGAGAGAGAGAGAGAGAGAGAGAGAGCGAGAAAGAAAGAGATAAAAAGATAGACTTGTTGACATTGTATTTATGTGTATGTGTTTGTATGAAGAGTTAGTCCCCATGGTAAAAAAGTTCATACTGTGTTGTGTGTAACCTGTGTTTTAGAGAGTGTGTTATGAAAGAGTCTGGTGTATCCAGCATGCAGTGTTCTTAAGTGCTTTATTAGGCTAATGAGTGTATCATTATTTTAAAGAAAGAGATTGAAAGAGAAAAATAGAGATAGAAAGAGAAAGATTGAGAGAAAAAGAGAGAAAGAGATTGGAGCCCCACCACAAAGAGAATCTTTCGTCATATTCAGCCCATCCTACAAATATTCGTGCCCCTAAAGACACTCGCACAGGCCTCATCCAATGCTAACGCCGTCTCTGAAGACTGCCCACCTTTTTGAAATAAATTACCATGTTTTAATTACTTTTTTTAAATTAAAGATTAGAAGTTGTAATACCATCTTCCAATAGAACTAGACCGTTGCAATATGACGAATTATAAAGATAGAATGTGTCCATTGTACACCAAAAATAGGTAATTCTTTTCATTACCTGCTGGTGTGTGAGCATTTTAAACAACACAGACTAAGGTTGGTAAAAAAAGAAAATATTATTCCAGGTCCAATGTTGAAAAATTAGCTGAACTGTTAAATTCTAAATCTGTTTAAAAAAAAAAAAAAAAACTTAAAAAAACAATATTGGTTTATTCATAAAGTTAATTCTGCCTTTTTCAGAAGCAAAATCCTACTATAGAATGTTATATTGTTATTTTAATATATACGTTTATTAAATTATTGACATCATTATTCTCATATTGTGTGTTGCTATGTCTATGGCTTAGAATGTAATTGGGTTCTAGATGACTATTTCACTGTTTGTGAATCACGTGATCTGATAGTTGCGGTATTGTTGTTCATTGTGTCTTTAGGGGCACGAATATTTGTAGGATGGGCTGAATATGACGAAAGATTCTCTTTGTGGTGGGGCTCCAATCTCTTTCTCTCTTTTTCTCTCAATCTTTCTCTTTCTATCTCTATTTTTCTCTTTCACTCTCTTTCTTTAAAATAATGATACACTCATTAGCCTAATAAAGCACTTAAGAACACTGCATGCTGGATACACCAGACTCTTTTATAACACACTCTCTAAAACACAGGTTACACACAACACAGTATGAACTTTGTTGTAAATATAATTTAAATTACCGATTTCATTATTACTAGTCGACCGGCGGCGTAGCATACGCCGCTATTTTGCAGGGCCGAGCTTAGGCCACTGCAACCTATGTGACCAAGGTGGGACACGCACTTTTATAGGACCCGCGCTAATTTTAGGTGTATAAATTATTAAATTAAACCATTTTATAACTTATAACAGATTTCTCGCGGCCTCCTGTCGATTTAACAGGAGGTCCTGGAAATGTTCTGAAATTGCAAAATATACCTACGAAAAAGTCCTGGAAATATCCTGAAATTATTAAAATCTTTTGAAAACGTATACAAATCTCATGTAATATATAGACGAATATTGTCATTTTGGGGTGTCATTCAATATGGAAAAAGCCAATCCTACGCAAGATAAAAAAAAGGCATTATGCAATACCCGCTATTGTGGAATCTAGTGAAATAAGCTTCTCGCGCCTCAAACTAATGAAGAATTACTTGAGATCAACAATTCTCGTAGATAGGTTGAAACATTTGGTAATTCTTGCTATTGAGCGTGATCTATGTAGGAAATAGAATTTTTATGATAGACTGTATATGACTTCGCTACACGCAAGGCTCGTAAAGTAATTCTGTACGTAGTAAAGAATGAATAAAAATGCAAAGACGAATTTATTTTCTAATACAAACTCTTAATTTTCACTTACTATCCGTATCCCTACCCAAACTTGGCCCCGCGAAATCTGTTTCGCATAGGGCTCTACAATGGTTAAGTCCGGTTCTGCTATTTAGAGACGGATGAATAGTACTTCACCCTCCCCCTCTCTTTTTTTTTTTTGCCTCTAGACTCTAGGATAACTCCCTCCGTCCGACTTGCAAAAATAAAAGAGTGATCTTTCCATGGTGTCCAAACTCTTGAGCGTGCTCCGTGTCGCCTCGATAGTCACTACAGAGTAGATTACTCCCCCCCCCCCCCTCCCACACACCTTTTTTTTTAACGTGAGGTAGAAATAAAAAAAAAAGTGATATTTTAACCCCCCCCCCCTTGTTTTCTCGTGGAATATCCGCAGAGATAAGAGAGTGATCTTTCCTTTACTTTTATACTATTGAGGGAAGAGGAGAATTATATATATATATATATATATATATATATATATATATATATATATATATATATATATATATATATATATATATATAGAGAGAGAGAGAGAGAGAGAGAGAGAGAGATTACTTTTCATTTATCTTAATCTTGATCATGTGTATATTGAAGTTTTTATTTTAATTGACTGCTTCAGTAGCACTTGTGCTTAGCGACGAAACAAATCACATATGAAATTGTTAAAAAAAAATTATTCTTGTAGTAATGCAATTTTTATTTTTTGAATAAGAAAAAGAAATGTAATATACATAGCCTATATTTTCAATTCCCCCCCCCCCCCCCAAAAAAAAGGATTGTAGAAGCGAAGGGAGGATACTAGGATCAATCCATAATTCGTGGATTATTTACCCTGTCTATTTACAGTGTTTAACTAATCTCCATCGTTTGAAGATCAACATGTTTAAGAGAGTCTCAATTTTAGAATAATTTTGTTTCAAATCATGTTGCTATTGATGTCTAGATGACACATTGTACAGTAACTGTTAATAATTATTGTTTAAATAAAAAAAAAATCAGAAATTTTATAAATGTCATGCATTTTTAATTTTTCTTTTTTTCTTCTTTTCTTTCATTCTAAAGAGAAAAATAATTAGGCAGTACGAGGATCGAACCCACACGCTGTAGCATGACGCTATAATAACTTAGTTAACCAGACATACTACTAAAAAGTAAAAAGTAGTTACCCTTTCAGACCATGCGGTTTATAGGAAAGATGATGTTCAGGTCATCTATATCTTAAGCCAACGGTTTACAAGAGTGTCATGTGGCCAGCAAAACGATCAGCCTCTACTTCCCTCAACTAAAGTCATTAGAGTTGGGTGGACTCTGAATGCAGAACTAGAGGGAAGGATCCTAGCAATGAAATTGAGATGCTACTAAAAGATCCTAGGTATCACATACAAAGACCTCATCACAAATGAAGAGATTAGAGACAGGATTAGCACTGCGATTGGACCCCACGATAACTTGCTAACTACTTTCAATAAAACGGAAACTAAAACTCTATGGCCATATCACACTATCCTCAGGGCTTGTAAATGCCTTCCTTCAGGGAAAAGTACCAGGTAAAAAAAAAAGAAGAAACAGATGGAGAAAGAAGAAGGCAACATCAAAGAATGGACATGCTTGTCATTGAAAGAGATTTTATCCAAGGCAAAAACAGAGACGATCTATTGGTCTAAACTGGGTCAAAGGTTGTGACGAAGCAGGTCAAGGTTGAGGTCTTCTATAGCGATTGGACTCCATTAACTACCCACTTTTAGACTTTGCGGTCTACATGGCAGATGATATAGAGATTATTTTTCTTTGACAAACGGTTAACGAATGAGGGTGTCATGTGGCTGACAAACGATCAACAGCCTTAATTTATCCCAGCAAATGTCAGGTACCTATTATAGTTGGATGGACTCATAGGTGTCCTAAAAAATCCCGAAATTCAAAAACCAAGCCTTCACCGAGATTCGAACCTGAGACCACTCATCCCCCACGCCCACATAGTAGGCCTATTTTTTTTTAAAGAAATCGTTAAATTGTCTGTGCTGGATCAACTATCTTGCATAGACAGTAACAACTGACTGTAAATGACTTTCAAAACATATAATGTATAGAGGTGTATGTTTTACAAGTTTCGGATGTTCTTTTCAATATGAAGTGTATTACATCCTACGGCGTTGGTGGGGTGGCGGGCGAGGTTCAAACTATGCACGAGTGAGACAACAGAGCGCATAACACAAAACCTGACAACCAAATGTCCACATTTGATATCCCATGAAAAGCTCTTGCTGGGAGAGAGAGAGCTTATAGAAATATACTGGCCTACAAACATACAAACAGACGGAAGTACGGATAGATAGATAGATAGATAGATAGATAGATAGATAGATAGATAGATAGATAGATAGATAGATAGATAGATAGGTAGGTAGGTAGGTAGGTATGTAGCAGGTAGGTAGGTAGGTAGGTATGCAGGTAGATAGATAGATAGATAGATAGATAGATAGATAGATAGATAGATAGATAGATAGATAGATAGATAGATAGATAGATAGATAGATAGATAGATAGAACATGAAAAAGACATGTCGTAGAAATCAACATGCATGCCCTCAGGCCTGTCTACCAAGTCAAGTGAGACCATGGGATAGAAATGTTGTACACATAGCACTGACTTAACGAGTTCTATTGAACTCCTGGAGAGCAGTTCATGTCATTTAGAGCAGTTTATCTTTCTAAAAATAGTTTTCTTAGTCAATGGTCGGCTTTGAGTATTAACTTGTTTTAATTTCCTTTCATATGTTTCGGATGTTCCATCAGAATAGAAGATGAATACATCCTAGAAACCTTTGCCAGAACAACTTGTGTAAAGCAAAGGGCAGGGTTTGAACCCGGTACCAATGAGACAATAGCCCAGCGCTCTTACCACGTCACCAGACAGCCATAAATAAAGTAAGCACCCCTTTTTTGACCTTGCAATCTATAGGGCAGATAGTGTAAAGATCATCTGTTGCTATGACCTACTGTTAACAGCACAACGACCAACCACTTTTACTTTCCCTAACTAATGTCAGGTTACTTGTTGATAGATAGATAGATAGATAGATAGATAGATAGATAGATAGATAGATAGATAGATTTAGGGGTTATGGATAGATAGATAGACAGACAACAGGGGCGGATTGGCTATATGGACATTCGTGCAAATGCCCGGTGGGCCGGTATCCAAATGGGCCGGTAGCCGGTGGGACTAGTGCAGGGCTGGCGAACCTATGTCACGCGTGCCCAAGGTGGCACGCGACAACTATGATATTAAGAAATGTGTTTTTTTTTTGGGAAAAATCACGGATATCTCAAATTACCATAATTAATAACGTTCAATTATCTCCGAGAACTGTAAATATGGAAGAAGCGCTAGTGGATCATATTCCATATAATTTTTTTCATATGACTGTGGTTCATTTGGGGAGCATAGGGCATAATAATTTTTTTTTCAAGACAGTTCTTGTATTTGAACGAGATCTCCTTAGCTTCCGCCATTTTGTTGATACTGAAAACGTGTCGGTCTTACATCGATTGCTAGCTTTGCCATCAATAAATTTTTATCAGAATAATTACCATAACATGTCGTTCTCAAAAATAAAAAAAAAAGAAAACTAAATGAAGAAGAAGGAAGTGGCAGACCTTTCAAGAGTGGTGGACTGAAAGATATGGAATGATTCACAGAGAAAACAAGGCCTTATGTGCCATGTGTTTGGAAAGTGTTGTTTGTCGGACCTCATCAGTAAAACGTCATTATGAGTCCAATCACAGCTGGCGTTTAGGCAAAATCGAGGATGAGCAAAGAGAACATATATCGCGTGAGTTTAAAAAAAGCGATTTCACAATCCAGTTCTTTTGTAAACTTTATTAAAAGTTCTTCTAGCTTAGTGGCTGCAAGTTTTGAAGTTTAAAAAATTATAGCTAAGCATGGAAAACCTTTCAGTGACGGTGGTTATATCAAGGAAGCAATGTTAGAATGTGCGTCTTAATTGTTTGAAGACTTTCAAAACAAGGATAAAGTCATTCAGAGAATAAAGGATTTGCCAATAAGCCGAAATACGGTTAAAGCGAGAGTTATGAAATTGCACGTTAATATTCAAGAACAAGTAAAGAAGGACATTAATGCATGTCAAGCCTATTTTATTTGCCTTGATGAAAGTACTGATGTGACATCGTCCGCTAGACTGGCCATCATTGCCAAATATAGCAAAGGAAACGAAATACACGAAGAACTAATAAAATTAGCAACTTTACCAACGACAACAACAGGTGCAGATATATGTCAAACTGTTGTGACTGAGCGCAGAAATGCAGGTGTAGATTAAAAAAAAATAGTTTCTGTTACAACTGATGGTGCTCCAAGTATGACTGGAAAAGATGCAGGTTTCGTTACTTTGTTTACAGGACATGTT
This sequence comes from Biomphalaria glabrata, assembly GCF_947242115.1. Taxonomy (NCBI): domain Eukaryota; kingdom Metazoa; phylum Mollusca; class Gastropoda; family Planorbidae; genus Biomphalaria; species Biomphalaria glabrata. Next base: position 70,016 of record NW_026602919.1, on the reverse strand, counting down.
GGACACCCACTAATAACTTTTCACTGCATTGTGCACCAACAAGCCGCCCTATGTTAAAAAAAACGGCTTAAAGGAACTTGAAGACATTATGAAATGTGTAACAAAAACCGTAAACTTCATTACTGCCCGTGCTTTGAATAAGAGAAAATTTGAACAGCTGCTAAATGAAGTTCAGTCCAGTTACTCTGGCTTATTAATGTACAACAACGTACGTTGGCTAAGCCGAGGTCACGATCTGGAACGGTTTGTGGAATGCCTTGATGAAATTCGAATCTTTATAAATGATAACAAACAAAATTGCTCAGAATTGACAAATGTTGACTGGCTTATCAGACTAATGTTTTTTACCAATTTTTCATCCCATTTAAATGAACTTAATACGAAGTTGCAAGGTTTCGGAAAATCTGTCGATCAGGCATTTGACATCTTGACAGCATTTGAGAAAAAGTTGAAGATTTACAAATGTGACATAGAGAAGGAAGAATTAAAATATTTTAACAAACTGAAGAAATTTTATGATGATTTAAAAGTTCATAATACTACCGGCAAAGATTATCAGAAAAGATTGTTTTTAAGAGATAACTGACACAACTGCTGAACAATTTACACTGCGTTTTGAACTATTTCGAAAATTCGAGTAGGCCTACACCTCCAAATTTATAAAATATCCAGATACAGTAGATTTTGAAACTCTGGATTTGACCATGTTTTCTTGGATTTGATTACACGACTTTGAAATGCAACCTGTTGAGTTCAGTCCAGCGCAATTTGGAGACAGAAATGTATTGACTTACGAATACGACTTGAATTAATTGAACGTGAATGGATCATTAGAACCTCAGATATTAGCAGAAAATGAGATTCTTCAAGTTTGGAATGACCTGCCTAAAACTTTCTATTCTCTGATAAAAGTAGCAACATCCATTCTGTCAATTTTCTCGTCTACTTACTCATGCGAATCTTTATTTTCTACAATGAATTATATTAAATCAGATGCCAGAAGTTGCTTGACCGATGAAATAAGTGCGGCGTGTGTAACTTTGAAGAATACAGGTATACACCAGATATTAAACTGTTATCGTCTACCACACAACAGCAGAAGTCGCACTGATTGACCTGCCCTATGTCTTCAAATCTGTAGGTCAGGATAATAAAATTGAATAAACAAGTACTATTGTTACTAAGCTGTTTTTATAGATGCAGTTGACTTACTGGCTGTAGCACTTCTGTTATATAGAGGCGTCACCAGTAGACCTACTGGGCACGCAACAATCTTCTTTGTTTTTAAATTGAAATTAATTGGCACACGGACTGAAAAAGGTTCGCCAGCCCTGGACTAGAGTAAGCATCTTCTTTTTTTGAAATCACGTCTGTATTTTATAAGATAAGGGCTGCATGGATGCCACTATTAAATTGTTAAATGTTTTATAATATTCTTTTTTCAGGGGAAGTGGCCCCTGAGCGAAGTAGTTTTTTTTTTTTAAATATACTCTACTAAGGCCTATTAATTTAATCTAACATATTTTCCGAAATAATGTAATAGCCTAAATCCATAGAGCTTCATCCTTTTAGGGCCTATACACTTTGCGATTAAAAAGCAATATAAAGTCCTTATAAGGACACAGTGTTCACTGTAAGCATGTGTACAGCTTTCGATACATTATCAAATCTAATATAATGATTTTGAGGACAGGTAGACCTAGAACTGGATGTCCATCATATAATATACAATTTATGGGCCGGATGGTATTGAAATGCCTGGGCCGATTTTGATACCCAGTCCACCCCTAACAGACAGACAGATATTTAGAGTAAAGCACATATTTTAGACCTTGCTATCCATAAGGCAGTTGACGACCATTAACTAGAATGTCATGTGGCTAGCACAACGACCAACCGCTTTTACGTTCGCTAACTTATGTCAGGCACCATTAGAGCTGAATGGACTCAGGAGCACCCTAAAAATCCAGAAATTCCTAACCAACTCTTCACCGAGATTCGAACCCGAGACTCATCGGTTAGGAAGCCAAACCACCAAGCAGTCATCAAGCATTTTCTATCTTACAAATTTTATTTTCGAAATAGGCCTAAATTGATTGTATGCAATCTCCCATTTAATAACAAATATTGTTCTGTTACTTTGATATTGTCCTTAGAAACTTTACAGGTAAAAAAAAAAAAGCACAGACATATATGCCTATGCCTTTATGTCTGTGGTAAAAATATAAACTTAAGTAATTGTTTCGTTCCCCTAACACTTCAAAAATAAAACTTGGCCACTTTTGAGTCTTGAACATTCAGCAGCGCACAGACCACTATTAAAAGTCGCTAAGGCACTTTATTGATGTAAAGTAAAAAATAAAAGTAACTTTTTATAACAAAATGAATTTAAAAAAAGCACTATTGAGATATAAATTAAATTTTGGATACATTTTATTCTGAGCCTGAGCGCTGATCTAAAGTATTACCAACAAATATGATAATAATATTCACATAGGCCTAGGCCTGGCCTAGGCTAGTATATTAAGTATAATATACTAATATAGCTCCTATACTATAGTAATAGTATCCTATAGATTTAAGTATATCTACTACTAGAACTAACTAGATAGATTGACTTGATCTAGATCTAGATCTAGTTAAAAAGTAGTTAGTAGTAGTAGTTTATTATACATTATAAGGCTTGTCTTTGAGTCCCAAGATTAGAGAGGAATGCTTGTATTTCCCATGACTGTGCAACCCCAGCTGTGACCTACATATTTTGCCACATCAAGGGCAAGCATAACCATTGTCTGCAGGTGGTTGATTTAGATTTTTTTTTTTGCCATCTGCATTTGTCCTTGGCAGCGGATTTTATTTTTGTCTCAAATGTGTATCCCGCGGCCTTCGTGAGTGACCTCTAGCTCTCTCGTTCTGAGGCCGCCTGCAACCAGGTGCTCTCTTCTATGTCAGCTAAGGAAAGTTGACACTTAAGCTGGTGTTTGAAGCGTTTCCGTGGAGCACCTCTGTTACGTTGACCACCTTTTACTTCATTAAAAAAGACTGCCTTTGTCATACGTTCGTCTCCCATACGGGATACGTGCCCTGCCCAGTGTAACTGTCAGACCATAAGAAGTCCTTCTATACTGTCTATACTGGCGTTTGCAAGGACATCACTGTTTGTAGTGCAGTCTTAACACCGTATGTCCATGATAGAGCGCAAGCATCTTTGGTGAAAACGCTCAAGAAGTCTTAGTTGTTTTCTGTATAGTGTCCTTGTCTCAGAGTCATACAGAAGGGTTGAGAGAACCACTGCCTGGTAGACATTGATATTTGTAGGCAGGCGGAGCAATTTTTTCCGCCAAACTCTTGCCTGAAGGCATCCAAAAGCGCTACTGGCCCTGGCCAGATGGTTATCAACTACCCTTGAAAGTGAGGCGTTATTTGACACAATACTACCTAGATATGTGAAGTGGTCTACATTTATAGTACCATTTTATAATTAATATTGTTATAATCTAGAATATTCTAGATCCTAGAGATTTAGTAGAGGTAGTCTAAGGTCACTATGGAGATTTAGTTACAGTTAGTGTATGAGATTAGAGTCTTATTAAAATTAATATTGTTTGTCTACAATAATAAAATAATCATTTCATATCTCCAACAGAAAGAGAGACCTGACAACCCAGCAAGTCCGACACTTCATTTTTCAAATTAAGGACACAGAATAGAGGTACTTACACAGCTTTTGTAGTTACAAAATAGGTATATGAAGAAATAACCTGTGGTTAGCACAGCCTTTGCTCGCTTGTAGTAAGTGGGCTCATGACCGGAGTCTGGGCACTATGTATGTGGCACAACCCAATCTAAAAATGGTTGCTGCCTTTGTGGAACCTTGAGAAAAGACTTGGGTTGAAGAGATTTTGATCCATATCTGGCCTTAAGAGAAATACTTTCTAACAGTCAAATGAATAATGGAGAGCATTACAAGCACTCTGATTTACTAATTGACTTTTTCAAAGGCTACAAATGTGTATCCGGTTTTAAAAGAAAAAGTTCTGAAATATATCTTGCCTTTTCAAAATTAAAATTTATATGACGTTACTTTTTCAGCATTAAATTGAAAAAATAGGAACAGATGTGGCACAGTGTCTCAGATTAAAATTAACAACCAGGAACAGATGATCTTTCATCTCAGTTAGGGGAGGCTAGGTATACATATGTTAAAAGTTTAGGAAACGCTGGTGTAGATCTATTTGAAAATTTAATTACCTAACTGATCCAAACTTATTGATACAGCTATAGATGCTTAATATAATCTTTGTTTTTCTTTTTTTTCTCTGAATACTAATAGCTCTGATGTACTGTTACATAAAAAAGATTATGCTTTGTTTTAAATATTTATGCATTTAATTATACTTCAATGTTTATAGAACACATTTTTTGTTTTTGGATAGAACAACACATTAACAATATATTGTTACGTATCTCTCCTTCTACTATCCAGGCTCCCTTCAAACTGCACCACACGACACAACAAACTCAAAGAACCTCACAACTCAGGGCTCCAAAGTAACAGTAGCAATTTAATTTCAAATACATTACAAATACTGTACAGTTGGCAACAACATCACACTAATTGTCCAAAAACCTAGCCTTGCTCCGCCTGACTTCACACACTGTGCTGTTTCTAACTTCGCCTCGTCTGGTCACATTGCGAGGTAGCGTGAAGTGATTCTGACACACTCGCTCTTATATAGTGTCTCTACTGGCCTCGAACCTTCTTGACCATTTCAGTTGATCACTTTCGCCCGTGACTTGCGTCCGTAATATTTACTACACTGGTCCTTGCCGTACTGGCATGTACTGTCACTGGTCACAGTTGACCGCTCGTACTGCGCTGGACTGTGGCGATTTGAGTAGGCTAAAAACACACAGCACTACCCCCATCTGTGTCACCACCAGGTTTACAACAATATTTTTTTTAATTTACAGCTGCAATATATATGGATCCATCAATCAGGTTAAGCATTTTTATTTTATTTAATTATTTTCTTTAAAGCACAATATTTCATACTGTTTTTCATAATTGTAAATTATTTTTAATGTACCGGTAATTTAAAAAATCACCCTGTAATTTATAACAAAACATTAAGCATAATTGATAATCTTTGTTTACCTTTATTTACTTATTTAACTTTTGTATTTCTTATAACATAAGTGATACTTATGCCAGATACATTAGGTGTTGAACCTTTTTACAAAGCTTAAATATCAACTCTCTATCTGTCTGTATGTTATGTCTGACACCCATTCTCGGATTAAGCTGAATTTTTTCACAATTATTTCTTTTACCTGATAATACAACAATCAATAAAATAATTTAACAAATTTAGTAAAATAACTATTGGTAATTTTATTATTTTGTTTCATATCTTGAATGAGGGAAAGAAATTGTTCCATTACTAGACTGAAGTGGTGGTATAAATTGAATGTCCCCTTTATAGGTTGCCCCTCTAAATGGAAACAAACATACAATCTTCCAGTCATAAGTACCTCACTAGCAGACTGGTTAGCACCTCAGCCCAAGGAGGCATGAGCCTGGATACTAGTTTGAATTCAGGTCATTACCTTTTTTTTTAAATGCCTTTAAAAATCAATGACAGTAACATCCACCCTGGTCCAGATAAGTGTCATAGCATACTGAGAAAGCTAAAAGCATGAAATAATTCTAAAAAAAAAACATTGATAAAATTATTATTAAACGTACAGATTTATTGTTGTTGTTCAATATTACTATAATTTCTTATTATAATTTATTATAATCTATTAGAAATTTGATTACATGACTGATCCAAACTAATTGATACAATTACACTTCGTTTAAGCTTTTTTTTTTTCAAACCATTTTTGTTTTTACAATTTTAACATTAAGATCAATAGTAACTCAACACATGCATGATTGCAGTGCTAGTCATTTAGTGTTGAAGAGTCATGTTTTATTTTTAATTTATTTTTTTAAGCATTTCAATAGTACCTAGTTTCAGACCTTGCAATACATGGAACAGATGATGTACATGTCATTTGTTTCTATGGCTGATTAGGGTGTCATGCTGCTAGCACAATGGCCCACTGCCTTTACTTTCCCCAAAAAATTTCAGGTAACCATTAGAGATGAGTGAACTCAGGTGCATCCTTAAATTCCTGAAATTCAAAATCAATCAGATTGGAACCTAAGATCCCTCTGTTTAGAAGCTAAGTACTTTGTCACTAAGTCACTTGCCCTTTTTAGCTTAATAGCTTATGAAATATATTAAGTTTCAGTATTTGTAAACCTGCTTTCTTTGTCTACATCTTTACAAAGAGATTCAATTCAAATATTGCTAAGAGTTTGCCCTCCTGATCCAAGTGAAAAAGACTTTGCACCATGAGTTCTGGATGTTAACACTGCAGACAATGCCATTATTCTTCACACAAAGCCAGAGCCCACAATTTTCAGATATGACAATGTAGCAGATGCTGACACCACACAGGTTGGTCACAGTAAAGAATGAAATTTTATTCTTAACCTTTAACCTTTAAAAAAAAAAAAAAAGAAATGAATTAGAATGTTTTATCCAAGTTTTTGATGCTACAAACTACTTTTCCTTTAATACTCCTTTTTAATGTGAAAAATTTAAATTGCGTGAATGCTTGGTCCAGACAGTAGTAGAGCAACTTAGTTTATACAATTAAAAACAAATGTTCACTCTATTAAATTTTTAATTGCAAGAAATTCTATCAAAATTTCTGCCGCTGTCTTAATAAGTCTATCTATATAATTCAGTGTTGCAAGCAGGAAAAAATCATGTATGATTTGAGATGAAAGTGTGTATATTTATATATACACAAGAGATATGATTTACAGTAGACAAATAGAATAGGTTTAGTTTTGAAGAATTGAAGCTTTCCTTCTTCTTCTAGCCAGCTTTTTGTTGCTGAGCTGTAAGCTCCTTTGCGATCTGTGCCAAGGAAAAATTAGAATGTTTTTTTTTAGCTGTTCCACACTGCCATACTGAGTGTTGGTTATGATAGGTTGTTGTAATATTGTCTGCCTAAGGTGAATTAGATTGGAGCATTCAAAGAAGATATGATTGACAGTTTCAAGAGGCTGGGCGCAATGTTTGCGGAGGGGTTGGTGGGTCTGGTTTATTCTGTTATGGTGAAAATGTAAAGCTTTGTGTCCTGTTCTAAGTTGAAAGAAAGTAGATAGCTGTTTTAAGGGTAGGAAATTGATACTGTTTAGATAAAGCTTGTTTTTGCATGGTCATGCAATTGCTTGCTAACATTGAGTTTTGAGTGTGGCAATTAAATGGTCTGTTGGGTTTTTCCATGGATAATTTGCCTATTCATTTCCCATGATGCCAATGTTACCAAGGATCTATTGTAATGTCACAGTGATGTTAAAATTCAACATTATATAAGATAAGATAATGTTTATTGATCCAATCTAATGGAAATTCAGTTTGACTACAACTGACAACCTCAGGGTAACTACTGTACTGTATAGGTTATCAAGATTTCTTGGGCTAGATGTGTCTGTTAAGACAATAATCTCTGATAGTGATAGTTGTTATAGACTTTGTTTCTTACTGTCTGTAAAGTAATAGAGATTGCATCCATTTTGGCTTCAATATTTGACCAATGCTTTCCACATTGTACATTTATCCTTAAGTGTTTATTTTCGGGAAAGACCTGGAGGACACTTAAGACCATCATTTATAATGGCTTTGAAGAATGAAGTGTATATGTGGATAGCTATTTTTGGATAGCTTTCTATTGATATTGATATGATAGGGTACCTGTATCCAATTGGTTAGGTTATTGCTTATTAATTTTATCTTTTAGATTTGAAGATAAAATTCAAGGTATTATTAAAACATTTCTTTTTCATTTCCAGGAAGCTGTTTTTTCACTAGTTGGTAAAAAGATTATTGAAGATTGTTTAAATGGCTACAATGGATCCATATTAGCTTAGTAAGTCATGAAATCTAATTTATTGAAGGTATTTAGAAGATGGAGTGATAAATACATCATTGTCTAGTCGTGTTTGTCAAGTCTTAGCTCTTTCCTCTTAAGCTTCAATAATTTTATAGCTCACCTTTGTTTCAGATTTGTTTTTAACTTGTAACAGTATTTTTTTTTTATACAAATACTCTGTCAGGCACTCTCTCTATTGTTAACATTTTATTTATTTTGCACTTTCTTAGTGGCCAGACTTGCTCAGGAAAAAGTTTTACTATGTTTGGTAAGTGTTCTTTCATCATTAAAAAAAAATATAAATCTTGGCATTTATGATATTGTATTATTTTTTTGTTACAACGAATATTAATTTTAAAAATGACCTTAAATTAAATAGATTTTCTGAAGGAGGCACGGTGGCTGAGCGGTAAAGTGCTTGGCTTCCAAACAAGTGTTCAATTCCTGGTGAAGACTGGGATTTTTAATTTTGGGATCTTCAGGCGTCCACCCAGCTCTAATGGGTATCCAACATTAGTTGGGAAAAGTAAATGTGATTGGTCATTGTGCTGGCCACATGACACCCTAAGTAACTATAGGCCACAGAATCAGATGACCTTTACATCATCTGCCCTATAGACCACAAGGTCTTAAAGGGGAATTAGATTTTATGAGTTCTTTGGCCAGCATTTCTCAAGTAGGGAGACATGACATGCATACAAAAGGGAAAGCTTTTTTTCAAAGGACAAAATATTAGTTATATTTTAATTGTAGTTATAAATATCTATATTTGAATATATTGATCTAGTAAAAATTGCATTATTGTCGATGTTTAAGAAAAACATTTAACAGAGAAATTTATTTTAAATCTTTTTTTTTTTTTATTAAAGGTCCCTCTGAGAACTTGGAAAGCTCTCAGCTTCGTGGTGTGATTCCCAGAAGTTTGGAGTATCTCTTTCGTGTAATAGCTCACCAACAAGATGTAACTTTCTTTTATTGTATACAATTGTTTTTATAAGGTTTAACTGGTGTAATGAAACCATTAGATTTAAATGTTTCCTTTTTTTTTTCTGCCCCACTTTTGTTTAAAACACGAATCATAACATTTTTTTTAATTCTCTTCACAGCATGGCAGTAAAAAACAGTTTTTGTGTCGCTGCTCCTTTTTAGAAATCTATCAAGAGCAAATCATTGATCTTTTGGATACAGCTTCACAAGGTATTCGCTTACGTGAGAATATGAACAAAGGTGTCTTTGTAGATGGACTCATTGAGCAAGTTATCTGCAACTCAAGAGATGCTTATCAGGTATTAAAGCCATCATTGAGTTAATTCTAGTTTTACACATTTTTGTTTTTTGTAAGATTTTTCTTGATAATAATATGCCTGAATTGAGTTTTAAAGGAATGGAACATACTTTGTTGTCTTCAGTTAATAATCAAGGGCTGGTTGAATCGTAGAGTAGCTCTTACTTCCATTAACAGAGAGGGTTCGCGCTCTCATGCTGTTTTTACAGTTAAACTAGAGTCAAAGGTATAGTTTTTATTTCAATTAAATGTTAATGTTAATTAAAACATGTACACTTAATGTACAAATAGACATTTATTTTTGTCTGTGTTGATCTACTAGGAGGAAGTAGGTGGTTTCCAAAAAAGCAGTTACTTCAAAAAAGAAGATGATTACGTCCTACGTGTCATGCATTTAGTCATGCATATTAACCAATGACTTAAATTCAGCCAAGTCACTGGTTTTCCTGGCTAGCTCAGGCAACCCATTCCATGCTCTAATATATCACAGATAAATCTAATTGATCTGGCAGGATCAGAGTGACAGAAAGCTACCAACACTGACAGCACTTGGCTCAAAGTAGTTCTTCATTTTCTTTAGGAGTAGAAGAAAGTTATAATATTAATTTCTGATAATTGCTCATGAAATAGTCTATGATAGAAAACTAATGTCAAAATGGATTCTAGCTGAATTTTATGTTTTTGCTAAAGTTACTTATATTCTGTGTATTCAGGGTAATGTCAGAGCCTATCTTTGTTTCACCAGATTTTGTTCACTTTTTTCTGTCAGCAATTATTGTGCTTATGTTATATGTCATGTTTTATTTGTTTTAGGAGGCCTGGTAAATGCTGGCCCTCCAAGCCGGGGGTCCCGGGTTCAACTCTTGGTGAAGACTGGAATTTTTCATTTCAGGATCTTTGGGCGCCTTAATTGGTACCTGACATTAAGTGGGGAAAAGTAAAGGCTGTTAGTCATCATGCAGGCCTTGTGACACTGTTGTTAACTGTGGGCCACAGAAACAGATAACCCTATATTTCATTAAGGGGAACTTTACTGACAACACTTTTTTATTTGTTTAACATTTAAGCTTCAAACACCATTTACGTTACCTATTAAAAGAATCCCACTTTGTAAACTTTTCTATTTAAATGTTAAAATGGTTAAAGTCCACGTGATAAAGATGTAAAGTAAGATACCGTTTCTAAGTTCTTGACTTCTTAAAATTTGCTTTCAAATTCCACAATCAAAGAATAAGTCTTGTACTTTTCAACCCCTTTGCTAGAAATAGTTTCACATTTCAGCAAATGTCAAAACCTGTCTTTACTTGCTTGCCTGGAGAAATGGGATGACTTTGTTTGAAAAGATTTAACATGCACATACATTTCATGTGCAAATAACCAATTGGGATAGTGTTGATGGCAAACATAAAGGCTATCTTTCACTCTTCCTTAGAAATATTAGTTACAAAGTCACAGGAACAAAACAATTTCTTCCTTGAGATCTCAAGTTTTTCTCATTACCTTGAACATGCTACGCTAGCGGATAACACTGTAGTACCGAACATGGGAATGATATGTTTCCAAATATCCAAGTAGTTCTCTGAACTGCCTGTGATCAAGACCCCTAGCTCTGATAACTTTGAGCTCTGAGATAGTTGGGTCAATAACATGTCTAATATTCAATGCAGCTTTTCACAAACTTTCCAGTGTAGAGGTAAGAGTTTATGGTTGGGATATTGTTCTATATTTTATTAGGAAAGCTTTGTGCGTGTTTTTCTCAGTCAAAGCTCGGACACCATGTTGTTAAACTCGCCATCTTGTTCCATGCCAACCCAACACTTTCAACTAGTTCTTTATAGTACTGAATAAAAAAATGGCCTGAGTTTGTGTCTTTGACTAAATGTTTCGACATATTACCAATTACAAAAATCCTCCTTTACTTTAAACTTATTAGAATGGCATATAAAGAAATGTTTCTTTAGCGTCTTCGTCATAAGACTCAGAAGTTTCAATAATTTAAATAGATTTTTAAAATCATTATATTTTTACACATTATGTAGGCATATATAATGTTTTTGGGTGTCAGCGGGCGGCATAAAATGCTCCGGTGGGCTGCATGTGGCCTGCTGGCCATAATTTGCCCACCCCTGGTCTAGATGGAAGGGCAAAATTTTTAAGATTCTTTAATGAGGGGAGTGGATGTAAAATAAACCTTATTTAAAAAATTATAATTGGTTAAAAAAAAACTTTCATTTTGATTTCTAGAAATTTGAAAAAGACAACAAAGTTTTACAAGCTATGTTGAAGCACACAGAAGGTAAGACTGCCCTATTACTAACAAATATTTTATTGTAACTTTCAGAAATAAATTTGCTTAGTTGTTTGACATTGCATTCTGATAATAGGAAATTTCTAGCTCAGGTTCTCATGATAGTCCATTGCCATTAACAATGTCAGAAGGTTATTACTTTGGTTTGTAAATAGATGTATGTGGTATTTGTTATGCTTGCTCATGAAAAGTAAATTATATAAGTAAAAAGTCAAAAGGACCAGGTAGCCCATCCATACCTAGTTGTCATTGTAGGCAGTGGGCTTTTTTGAGGGGAAAACTATCTGAAAAACCTAGGAAAGGGAAGTCACATTATTTTTCTTGTATGAATTAAACACTTTAAAAGTTCAAAAGAAAATACAACTTATGACACTTGTAGTTGTATAGTTGTATAGTCTTATTAAATGAGCGTCACTAAACAAGATAGATAACTTTGACCCACTATGTGAGATCATCTCAAAATGGACAAATTCTGTCAATGAAAAAACTGAACATGACAAAAACATAAACAAATGCATTAATGGCTCTAACCTATTAGCTTTGCTACTTTATTTCAATTCTTTTTTAGTATCATGACTTTTTTTTTTTTTTATTTAATACATTGAAACAAGAAAACTGCAAAATAAAAAAAAATAATGAAATAAAAAAGCTTCTTCTGTGTTTATTTATTTAGCTCTGTAGTTTGTAAGGTCATTGGTCTTTACCAAATTCAAATGATCAAGCTAGAATAATTGTATATTTTGACTTTTCTGGAATAAAATTATTCTAATTTCTTTGTGTTCAATAGCTTGTGAGCAGAAAGCTCCTGAAGTGCCAAATTTTCAAGTTATTAAGAATATTGAATCAGCCTATAGCCGCAAGATGGAAGAGTTTGAGAGGTCAATCTTTGGCAAAGATGTAAGTATCAAAGATACTGTCTAACTGTTGTAACTGTTGAGGAAACTGTAACATTAAAAAAAAATTCCTATGCCTTTTTTTTTTTTACAAACCCTGCCTTTTTCTTAATTAATACAATGATTCTTCACCAATTTAAGGACTCAGCATTGATTATGTTTAATTTTACTTGTTTAGATTTGTAATCTGTTTTTACGAGTCAAGTTTACTTAACCCTTTTACTAATATGTTATTCTTGCAAGGTTTAAGAAATTCTAATTTATCATTCTTTGAATGGTCATTGTATTTCCTTTGAACACTTGTAACTGAATATCTCAGCTACACCACCTTGTGATCAATATCATTTAAATATTGCATGCAATTATTGTAACTATACATGTTTTATTTTCAATCAGAAAAAAAGTAGCTGAGTTATTATTTGGAGTAGCAAAATTAAAAGAGGAACTTCACCTTGCCAGGGAAACACATGCATCTGTTTTAAAAGACAGGAATGTAAGTATATTTTGTATTTTGCATTGTTTTCCCCCTTCACTTTACAATTGATTCATCAAGCAAACTAGGGATTACTAAGACACTCCCTTCTCCTATATTAAGCCATTTAAGTCATTGGTTAATATGCATGACTAAATGCATGACGCGTAGGACGTAATCATCTTCTTTTTTGAAGTAACGTCTGTATTATATAAGATAAGATAAGCCTTTTTTTTTCTTTACGATGCCATCTGTTCATTTAAGAAACTGGTGAATTCTGGGACTCACCTTTGATTATGTTGATCCCCTCACAGCTTAAATTCAAGGACACACCCTTCAATCTTAACAAATGCATCATGCCCAACCAGTTGAGAAGGAGACTTTTTATAATAATATAATAATAATAATAATAATCTTTATCATCCGTAAGGAAATTTGTCTTACAAACAAAAAACATTATTACTATAGTATCACAAGCCTTAACATTAGGCTCTACTCAACAAAATCTACTTTGACTCATTCCTTTCTGTCTTTTCAATTTTTTTCCTTACATTTTAGTGCTGTTCTGTGGAATCTTTTCAAACTTCATTGAAACATTTAGAACATGCACACAATTCAAAACTTCCCACTCTTGATGGCTAGCCATGCAGCTTTTGCCATTCAGCTGGACATCCCGTTTATAAGTAGAAAAACTCCTGCTCATGAAAACAATAGATTGAATAGATTAGATTGAATAGAAATTTTAAAGACATTTTGTAACTTGTATTAATTTCCTCAAGTCAATGATGCTAATTAAAACACCATTTTTAAGGTATTAATAATCTATTACTTTTTTTCTAATGATTCATTTTAACACAGGGATGTCTACCTTGTCTAATTGTCATTAGATGGTCACAATGTTGACTTACTTGACTTATTCCTTTTGACTCCCAGAAGGGCATTGGGCTTTAACAGTACCACTCCTTGGGTGTCTGTTCTGGGCAACTCTCTTCGGTTGAGTCTATGTTGCTTCTTGGATGGCTGCCAGATCGTGTGCTTTGTGCTCTGGACTGTCGTTAGATGGTCATAATTGTCACAGTCTCAGTTGACATTGCCTGATTTAATGTTCACGTCATGTTAAGAGGTTAAAAGACACGTGGAATTCCTGATGTAGAAAACAGGAAAAGTAAAAAGTATGTTACAGGCTTGGAAACATGAGTTGCATTGCTCAGTCCATACCACATTTGTTACTGATTGTCCTGATGGAAAGTTAAATTTGAATTTGGCCATGTTAGCACTATTGGTAAGGGTTAGGATCATTGAATGTGTTTGTTCTCGTACTCAAAATTACTGAAAGGATATAGACTCTATACATTCTATATATTTTTAACATTTTTGCATAGTATCTTTTTCATGCTTAGAACATGATCATTGCTCTAAGGTTTTTTTTGTGTGGAAATGTAGGGGGAGGGGTATATGGGTTAAGGTTTTCTGTGCTGATTTAGGCCGTCAGCAAACAACTTAGTTGGGTTTCGAACTGAAGCCTCCTTGCTGCCAAGTAGTTTATGCCACTTACTTGTAAGAACATATTCTTCTTGTTTCCATATCAACACAATTATTTTACACTTTATTGTTATTTATCTTTTTTTTTAGTGCAATAAAATGGGTGCTGAATTTCAGAGTGCTGTGCCTATGCAAGGAGGTGCTATTGGTGAGCTTGGAGAGAGAAAGTCATCTTCAGAAAAAAATGGCTCAGTTAGAGGTAATTATGCCCAGAATAGTAATGCTTTACACTTTAAATATTTATATTTCACTACACACACAGATTATATCACCCAATTATATCACCAAAAATGGACAACAAAGATTAAGAATACTAAAACAATGTCCTTATTCTGCATTACAAAAAATATTTTCAATGTACTATGCTCTCATCTGTAATATTTTAATTTTCAATATCTGCCTGGTTTGGTAATCTGAACATTAAAAATAAACTTAATACGCCCTTAAAAGTACAATCATTGGCATTTAACACAAACCATACTTGGATACTTATTTGAGGAAAACATTAAGAAAATTATAAAGATTTTAAAGATAAACACCCTCTGGGTCACAATTTTAACATTTACTATCACATGGACAATTATAAAGACACTGATCACAAAAACAGAATCAAACACTCTTTGTGTTTCCATAGCAAATTAATTATTGAATAAAATCCAACTTTAGATTTTAACTCCTAGCACTGTGTTGAAGTGAACTGGGCAATGAATGTATAAAATGTATTTATTTGTTACAGTTTAGTAGCTATTAGTATAGATAAAGTAGTAAGTACATAGATCTTCATTACAAATATTTAAGTATTTTTTTTTATTCTATTTTACTGTTACATTTTTCAGGAAGAACTCTAATAAAAGAAACAAAAATGCCAGAAATAAATGAACAATCTTGGAGAAGTAAAAAAAGTGAATGAACTAATAACATCCTTTTAAAGAGTCACTGTTTTTGTAAAAGCAGTATAAAGTTGTTGTTTTTTATACCAATCAATGGTTATAATTCAAATGAAAGCCACTTCATTCTTCTTAAAAAATCCAATACAAGAGATACAGTACTTGTAAGCATGTCAATGATTGGTTGAATCCTACCAGTATTTGAATAAACATATATTTTAGTTTGATGCCCAAGATTGGCATTGACTCTAGACAAATAATTGTGTTTATACACAGTTTGACTGTAAAAGAAATATGTCGAGATTTTTTTTGTTAAGATTTTTCTTAAGTTCAAGCTACTACACTCTTTTAGTCAATAAGTTCTACAATGGAATTTAAAAAGATGTTTATGGAAATTGTCTTTCATTTCACTAGCCATTTGTTTCTCATAAAAATTGTGGAATTGAAAATGTCTGTTACATGTGCCTCTATATCTAATATTTATGAATAAATATATATATATAGAATATCCTCTGCTTAAAAGTATGCTTTATTGGAATATGTTTGATGTCAATACTTGTAATAAAATGAACAAGAGGAGTTTCACTCTAGTAGTTTAAATTTTCATAAGTTATGAACTAGAGGCCTTAAATAAAATTGACTACTTTTGGATAAATTTGTCATCTCTGTTGATGTACAAATAATGTAACTAGGCCTCAAGGTTTCCTAAATTGAGCAAAGAGAAAGAGCATCCACATTTATCTTTTTCTAGAAAGAACAAAAATAGAGCTCAAATATTTCTCCTATTTTGACACAAATTAAGAAAAATAATATGACCATTTTTGTAGGAGCACACAAGGTTGAATTTATAGGTAGGCTATTTAGGCATGGTTGTATTTTACACAACTACAACTGTATTAATACATAAATAAGCCGTCCTATTGTAAATATGTACTGTACATAAAGAATTAGTAGAAATAGCTATTTGATCTTCATGTATTGTCTTGAATCCTTTTTTTTTTTTTTTTTTTTTGGTGGTGTTTTGATTTTTCTGAATAACTTATATGTTAAACTACTTGTATAATGTGTTTGTAAATATTCATATCAGATAATTTCTATTGCTGTTTATTATGACAGTTTTAAGTTTAAGGAAGTTGGAAGTTTTTGTTTATGTATCAACACAGACCATGAGCTCTATTATAACTGTCTGTCTGGTCTTTTAGTTTTTCTTTGGGTCATCTTTGTTTCATTGTGGCAGTCTGTATTTATATTTAGTGTATTCTTGCCATTTTATGCCCATAATTGAACCCAGACTCCTTTGGTTCAATCCTTCTAGCACCCTTAAATGCTTTGCATGTAGCTGCCAAATCTGAGAGCCATAATAAAGTGCTTCGAGGCCACTGCCTGGTAGATATGTAACTATTTATCTATCACCTAATTGCAGAAGTTTGGGCCCTCTGAGTCCACCCAGCTCTAATGGGTACCTGGCATTAGTTGAGGAAAAGTAAAGGCGGTTGGTCATTGTGCTGGCTACATGATACCCTCGTTAACTGTAGGCCACAGAATCAGATGACCTTTACATCATCTGCCCTATAGACCACAAGGTCTGAAAGGGGAACTTTACTTACTTACTTAATTGCAGAAGTGTTGTACATAAAAACATTCCGTACTCAAGTTTAACTGCCATTAGTTAGAATCAATATCTTAAATAGAATAAGGTGTAATTTTTAACATTAAGCCACAGAAATGTGACCCTACAATGACTATGCTACGAGTAGTAGTTGTTATTTATAATTATAGCAATCAATTTTTTTGTTAAAGGCCCATAGCACTATTAGATCTTCAAATTAGCTTAGTGATATTGTAATATGTGATTTATATTAGCTGATATTTTATTGCTTTCATGGATTAACAATAATTGGTTCTGTTACGTTTCATAACATTTGTCATTACACCACAACTGATGCCTTACTGAACAAAATGTTCTAATGAGTGAAAATAAAGTTATTTGTTTTCTAATCTTGTTTTCAAGTTTCATCAATTTTTCTTTTACTTGGCAGAATTTACAACAGAGTAAGAAGCATCACACAAATTTTATTGGGATATAGAAATAGGGTCATCAAGTGGCTTCTATACTTTAAATACCAAACCACACCTTATAGTTCTCTAGTTCTGACTCAGTGTCATGTTGATCTGGTTGCTCTGTTCATCACATTTGACTTATAGCTCAAGATTTAAATAATTGGAAAAAAAAAGCTCAACATTTCTTTAACTTTGTTCAAAATTTAGATTAGACCAATGAAAGTAATTATATAATTTCAAGTAAACTTTAAATGTATAAAATATTAATAAGGAGAGATAATATAGACCTAAAGGCTATGGAATATGCTAAATTTGAAGTAAGTGGGAACTGGGAATAAAGGGAAACAACTGATCATGATGTATATTCTACAAACGTACGTTTCTTGTTAGTGAAAGTAAACATGAGGATATAACATGTTCTATGTTTTAGATTTGTATTTTCACTCCAAAGAATTTGAAAGAGGGTGCCATTCTATTTTAATAATATAGATCAAGTAAGTGATAAATGCATTATAACTAAGAAAGAAGATAGCGAATAGAGTAGGAGCAAGTACACAGCCCTGCTTTACGCCATTTTCTATTGGAAAGTGATCAGAAAGGGCACCTCTGTGTCACACTGGCTTTCAGATAAGACCTAGTCCACTAAAGAGTGGGTTAGTCGGTCGAGCAACACTCGAGCAAAGATCTTTCCTGCTACTCACAGAAGTGTAATGCCTCGATAGTTTTAAGGTTTGAGCAGATAGACTTGTCACCCTTTTTGTATAGGGATATGATTACGGAGTCTCGAAGTTCAGGTAGGACCACGCACTTCTCCCAGCATAGAGCGAACAAGTCTGTTAGCCTCTCGGTTAGGGCGACACCACCCATTTTAAATATTTCAGCGTCCATCAGAGCAAGGTGCCTTGTGTTGTTTTTTTTTAGTTTAGATATTGCTGTCTCAATTTCCTCAGATGTCGGTAGGTCGTCGAGCTCCTCTCTCATAGTTTTCTGGGGGACATTTGCAAGCGATTCCTTCGATAATGATGGGTCCATTGAGGCAGCGATTGCACGAAGGCATCTATATCCGGCTTCGTTCTACCGGCAATGTGTTCAATCTTCGACGTCTACTATTCTATACAAAAACAAAGGAGATGGTCATAACGAAGCTTCTCTATGCCGATGATTGCGCCCTGCTAGCTCACAATAAACATGACCTCCAGAACGCAGTAAACGAATTTACATACGCTGCCGCCTAACCCTAACCTCGGGAAAACAGAATTCATGTTCCAGAAGTCGCCCAATAAAACATACTCAGCCCCAAGGATCACCGTAAACGGACAGCCCCTTAATGTGGTAGACCACTTTACATATCTAGGTAGTATAGTGTCAAATGACGCCTCACTTTCAAGGGAAGTTGATAACCGTCTCGCCAGGACCAGTAGCGCCTTCAGGCGAGAGTTTGGCGGAACAGATCGCTCCGCCTGCCTACCCGTTGGTGGTTCTCTCAACCCTTCTGTATGGCTCTGAGACATGGACACTATATAGGAAACATCTAAGACTTCTTGAGCGCTTCCACCAAAGATGCTTGCGCTCCATCATGGATATACGATGGCAAGACCGCACTACAAGCAGCGATGTCCTTGCGAACGCCGGTATGGACAGTATAGAGGGACTTTTTTTGGTGCGACAGTTTCGCTGGGTAGGGCACGTATCCCGTGGGAAGCGTGGTCGAGAGGCTTGGCTTGGCTACCTAGAAGGGGGATCGAGGTTCGACACCCGACTCGGGCAGAGTTGTGTTTACTGAGCGCCTAAAGGCAGCATGGAAAACCAACTCCTAGATACCCCCTCATCCCACTGGTCCACAAATGAGATTGGACCAAACGCGCTCTGAGCATGTTATAAGCATGAAATAAGCTATATAAAAGCTATAGGCTAATAATGAGAGACGAACGTATGCCAAAGGCAGTCTTTTTTTTTTTTTTGGTGAACTAACAGGTGATCGACGTAACAGAAGCGCCCCACGGAAACAAGTCAAAGACCAGCTTAGGCGTCAACTTTCTTTGGCTGACATAGAAGAGAGTACCTGGTTGCATGCGGCCTCAGAACAAGACAGCTGGAGGTCACTCACGAAGGCCGCGAGATACACATTTGAGACCAAATGAAAATCTGCTCCCTAGGACAAACGCAGACGGCGAAAAGAAAATCTAAATCGACCACCTGCGGACAATGGTTATGCTTACCCTTGATGTGGCAAAATAAGTAGGTCACAGCTGGGACTGCGCAGCCACACGAAATACTGCATTCCTGTATTATATAATTATATAAAATAAGATATAATCTTCGGACTCAAAGACTAGTCTTATTATTATAACAAAGAAAATAACGTGGAGGTCATTGATCTGATATAGCATGTTCAGTTAGTATAGACATATAGATATAAGTAGGCCTACTGTCATAGACTATATATAATCTATGGTACTGTCAGTAAAAAATACTTTTAAAATGTTTCGTATAATCTTTTTTTTTCATTTCAAACATGGGTATTCGTTTCGGATCAACATCAGAGAGAAAAAAAAAGGGGTTATTTGACACGGTTTTCGTCTGGGTAGTAATGAGCTCTTCTGTTAAACAAAATAAGATTTTTTCGTTGTTACAATTTTTACATGATTTTTAATTATATGGGCCTTAGCCTTAGGCATAACTAAGTAAAGTAAGTACCTAGCTAGCTGATTAGTTTTACCGCTGATTCTATTTTGGCTAAGATCTAAATCTAGACTGACATCTAGATCTATCTAGGATTAGAATCTATTATTATTCTTTATTTTTTATTCTTATTATCTAGAATCTTAGATGACTGGTTCAGAAGTGGTTGCCGCATCTATAATTAGATCTATACTATTCCAGACCTGCCTACCGTTACGCAAAATGCGTATTCGTTACGCAAAATCTCCCAAAAATGACCGCCAGTACGCAAATACGCTTTTAACCCGTCGCGTTACGCATTTCGTATCCTTTTTTTTTTCTCCTCTCTAGACTAGCTTACAAGCGGTCAAGGAGGTCACGCTAAGCGGCGCCTTCGACATAGAGCTAAGCCCACCTGTGGGGAGAGAGGGGAAACAGAAAAGGTGGGGTGAACACAATGTGCCCAGATCTATACGTTGATTGGTTCTTAATAGCAATTAGATGTCTAGAAATGAAGAACGCGAGAGTGAGGGAGTGGCGGGTTGGTACCAGGTTGGTACCGTCAGTTAGCTGAAACACCAACGTGCCTTTTTTTTTTTTTTTTTGTAAGTTCATTAGTAGAAATTAGTTTTAGTATGATTTAAAATTTAGATTGACTAGATCTAGATCGATAACTACCATATAGTCTAGATCTAGGCTATATTCTTAGTCTTAGTATAGAATAGACCTACGGTCTAAGTTTGTAGCGGATCCACGGCATCGGTAACACTCTTGAGCCTAGATCTAGAGTAGATTATATTCATTATCATTATATAGACATAGTTCCAGATCTAGTCTAGATATCATCTGTAATGATCTAGATTTAGATTGTAGATCTAATCATGACATCTAATATTATATATATATATATATATATATATATATATATATATATATATATATATATATATATATATATATATATATATATATATATATAGGCCTATATAGTGGATTGCGTAAGTGTTACGCATTCTGGTGCCAAAATACGCATTTTGACCGTAAGTGTTACGCATTTGGACTTTTTTTGGTAGGCAGGTCTGCTATTCTATGATAGTGAGTATGATCTAGACCTAGATCTAGAAATGAGTAGAAACCATGATACTTACTAATACTTATACTAGTAATAGTAATAGTAATACTATGCCATACTATGAGTATGAGTTATGAGTAACTATGGACTAGTCTAGTAGTAAGTAGCAGCAGTCTAGATCGTCTGACTCAAGATCTATTGCTAAGGCGTCTAAGTGACACTAAGACTCACTAAGTCTATTCTAGTAGTAGTAGTAGTAGTAGTAGATACTAGATTAGATCGATCTATCGACTATTCTAAAAATAAAAAAAGAGTCAAAAGACTAAATCAATCAGCAATCTAGTCTAGATCTAATGATCTATAGTATTAGGAAGTATACTTTATATACTATTTACTATACTTAACTCAGTCAGTTAATTAATACTCGACTACAGTAGAGTCTACTTAAAACTTAGTCTTAGTACTAAATAGTACTTATAATAGTTATATAAGATAGTAAGTTACTAGTCTAGTTAGACTCTAGTTATTAGGACCAGTGACAGTGTCCCAGTCACGCCCAGGCCAGTGACAGTGCATTTTGTGACACTAGGCGTGACTAGAGCAGGGGTTTAGACTTAGTGACAGTGCAGTGAGCGACTGACACAGAGTGAGTGCTTTTTGAAGTTTTTGTGTATAGATCTAGACATGATATAAATTAACTAATAACTTAATATAAGTCTCTCTATCTAATTTAGTAATTATATATTAAAGTATTAGTTTACGTGACTAGATATGCACAATCAGGTGGTAAAACTTCCCATCGAAGGACCCTTTTGAAGAATGTTACGCAAGCCATGCTGTCTATTGCTTCAGTAATCAGGTCACAAGTTTACTGGCTTGACTGTGTCAGTAGTATCTCCCTCTAAAGCAAAAAAAAATAAAATATTAAGATCAAGGCGTCAATGCCAGGAAGTGTCTTTTTAGATGTATTATATATTATATAGTATACATGCTTTTGGCCTAGAGATCTAATTTTGAAGTCTTGATATTGTTATAACTGTGGAGGCAATGCAGATAGGGGAATTGTGTGTGTGTAATCAGCTGACACAGATAACAGTGGCGAGTGCTTGGCAACTATTCAGCATAGATTTGTGTTGTAAACAGTAGGCCTACTGAGGCCAGTCACATAGGATGGGTTATGTGACATCCAGAAAGGACAAGTGAAGCTCTATCGGTTTTGAGAAGGGAACCTTTGTAAAGAGAGAAGGTGACAGTCAAAATGGTTTGGTTTGGATTCAAAGTGAGGACACTTCACAAGTACGAGACAAAGTCAAGTTCAGTACAGTGAGTCCAGTGTGAAGGTGGTACAGAACAGTTGAATCCAGTTCGAGCCTGGGATGAGGTGGAGAGGCCAGTAGAGTTTGGTACATCAGTATGGTTATCTACTTTGAAGCATTTGTACATTCATTGTTACATGTTGTTAGTGGTGCAGTATTGGCTGTGATTTATTAGTCATTAGTTACTTTACACATTATTTGGAGCCATGACTTCTCAAGCTCTTTGAGTTCTCAATGATGCATTGTGCAGAGTATTTATTTGTGTCTGAATATAGACAGATGTTACAATATTTAAATCTAGTAGTGCTTATTGAACTTTAGATAGAGTATTTTATTTATTCCGGACATTACATGAATTTTGGACAACTTGAAGTGTTGATTTTACCTCGTTTTGACGCGATTAATTTGCAAAAGTGAGGGTTTGTGCACTGTGCATGTCCATTTTCAATCAATTCTATGTCACTTTCGTTCGTTTTCAATATTTTCCAGACAGTATACATCATTTTTAAAGTTGCATGGTAAGCCATTTTTATTTCTGTCACCTGGATAAACTTAGCTAGCTTCTGGATGAAAAGTTTTTTTTTGGTTCCTGTTAAATGTTGTGCACTTTCAAAATTGATAATTACGTTCATTTATAGACAGAGCATCACTTGTTACATTGACTGTGCTTCATTTATAGACAGAGCATCACTTGTTACATTGACTGTGCTTCATTTATAGACAGAGCATCACTTGTTACATTGACTGTGCTTCATTTATAGACAGAGCATCACTTGTTACATTGACTGTGCTTCAAAGAAGTGTCATTCAAATCTTAAAGGGTTGTTGGGATTCAGATTTTAAAAAGTGATGGAAAATTTATTTCGAACAACTCTCCAAGAATAAAAATGACCAAAAAAATAGCCAAAATTAATATTTTTTTTTTATGCTTCTATGAACCAGACCTAGTCTATTTTCTTTTGATAGTCTATGAGATTTTTCTATTTACTAAATAATTTTTTTTCCTATTCCTAATCTAGTCTTAGCCTATAATATTTTTTTCACTCTTCTTTGCTTTGTATTTTTTAAACAATTCTTTTTGATTATAGACTAGATCAATTAATTCTAGACTACAGATTCTAAATTCAATTTTTAGATTTAACTCCAGATTATTTTAAATAGAATTGAATTGAATAAATATATATCAAATATAGTCTATTTATAAGATAATTTTATCCTTACAAAAGAATACCAACCAAAAATCTTTTAGAAGGTTTTCCAGAAGCACCGATTCAAATTTCTTCCAATGGCACCCATTTTTTACTCCTCGCTCCATGATACCTTCATCCCATTAACTAGCCATCTCCCCAAACCCATTCTTCTGATTATTGATGGGCTGTACACCTCTCACACTTCCCTCATTGAAACATCCCAACTTTGTTTTGACTACCAAATCATTTTGAATTGTCCTCTTCCCCAAGCCAGTCACCTGATGCAGCCCCTTGATCAGGCTTTTTTGCTACCATTAAGAATGCTTGGAAGGATGCATTAAGATAGCACGTGGCATCAACTGGTGATGGTGTGTCCTTAGAAACATTTGCTAAGGTTTTTAAGCCTACATGGGAAAAATGTGATAAAATTGAGTTAGTCAAGCAAGGCTTTATGGCTGCAGGGATATACCCTTTCAGTCCAGAAACAGTTAAATCAAGGCTGAAAAGTTGGGTCCCAGTTTACTGTACAGACCACAAACATCGTCATCTGCCTCACTGGCTGTGCAAACTCTTCCTTCCACCTCCTGTGATGTCTCACCTCTTGCTTCCCCACTCCATGATGCCCTACCTATTTCTCCCACCTCCCACGATGTCTTAACTCTTGATTCTGCCTCCCACAGTCCTGCCATCACTCATGATGTCTCACCTTTTGCTTCCTTTTCCAATGATATTCTACATCTTCCTTCAACCTCCCATGATAACCCACCTCTTCCATCTGGCTCTTGTTTCTCAACTCTACCAGCAACATCACCTGATTCACCTTTACCTTCCACCTCATATGGAAGTTTTTTTTCAATATTGGCTAATCTCCTAACACAGAGTTTTCCAAACCTCATGACAAAATTATATTTGAAAAATTTTGTGAACTTTCCCTCTCTGAGGACATTTTAAAGATACCCTCCTTTAAGAGCAAGGACAAAAGTAGTGCTAAACCAAAAAAATTAACCCCCAACTCTCCCAATTCTTGTAAGCAGCGAGGAATTTTGGCAAGCCTTTAAGCGCAAGATTACAGAAAAAGATGAGCAAGAAAAGATTAAAATATGTAGGAAGTAGACAAAGATGAGACAAAAAGAAAAAAGATGAAGATGCACTGCAAAGAAAAGTCTTGAGAGAAAAGAAGAAGGTAGAGAGACAATAGAAGAAAGATGATGATGCAAGGAAGAAAAAGGTGAAAAAAAGTTTTGCCAAGAAGAAAGACAAATGAAGACAGGAATGATGACTCTGGGGTAGAGAAACTGAAGGAGGCTGAACAGAAAAAATGTGACAATGAAAGTGGTGATAAAGTTTCTGACAGCCTTGTTGAGTAGGGAATGAAGATTGTCCTGCTGGTTGCCTTACAAGAAACAAAGGCACTCTTTAGGTTCTATGTGAACAATGCGATCAGTGGTGGCACACTTGATGCACAACAGTCCCTCAGAATGCAGAAGAAGGATTAGAAAAATTCAACCTTCTGTGTTCCGCCTGTTGCCTCGATCAATATTGTTAGTTCACATTAAACTTTAAAAAAAAATGTTATCATACATAACTCTTTACATTTCTATATTAAATACTTTCATTATTTCATGCTATATTATAGCATTCATAATTATTGTTATTGTGATATTATTGTTAAAAAGTTAAAGATGGTCACTTTAATTTTATTTTTATTTATTTTCACCAATTGTGATAATATTGAAATTGTAAATATATAAATTTGAATACAGCTGTATATAAATCTTTCTAAGCCTGTAAAAAAATCTTTTTTTTTTTTTTTCTTTAATTTTTTTTTTTTTTACTTTTTGGTGAAAGTAAATAATATTAATAGCATGTTCATGCTCAGAAACCACAAAATAAAAAAATAAAACCTAATTTAAAATTATATATTAATAAGAATAGTGAAAAATTAATACACACAACATAAAATAAAAAGTCCAAATTAAAGTAAAGCTCTCAATAAAACATGCAAACATAAAATAAACTACAAATTATTATATGCTACAATCTTCATCATTTTTAAGCCTACATGGACCAGGATGGCTGCCTGGTCGTGCGGTTTGCACGCTGGACTGTCGTTCGGACTTATCGATGGTCCCGGGTTCAAACCCTGCCCGCTCCCATCCCCCGCCGTCCTGCGGGAGGTTTGGACTAGGAAGTAATTATCTTCAACTCTGAAGGAACATCCGAAATAAGTAAAACATTTTAACTCTATTCAGTCATACAATATAAACTGATTTTAGTATGACAAAACTACTTTGAAATTAAAAATAAATCTATATTGTCTTATGGGAAATGCATGGGGTATCTTAGAATTTAGTTAATATTAATATAAAATTAAAATCTGAGTTTATTGAAGCCTGAAATAAATTATTGTGTCCGAAATCAAATAAACTGACAAATCTGTACAAATTAAATAATGACACATGGTCTCTTTGACCTTAAAAATAATAAAAAATATAGGATAGGTGTACACAAATTAGTAGACAACCTTTTCTTCTTAAATTAAAGAACATTTTGGTACTTCATTTTCGTTTCTATGTCGAACAATTATCAAATAATGCGCTGTCAAAGTCAAACTTTGAAATTTTGGCCTGTAGGTGTCCAAATAGCATAAACTACTCAAATAATTTTTAACATATGCTCCAATTTTTGGCTGAGTCTTACTCTGCAAGTGACTGGTCTAAAATGTTTTTGTTATGAAATAGCTGTTATTTATTAATGTTTTGTTTTCTCTACCTACAGATCTTTGAATCAGCTTGTTGACTTTAAAATCATTCTGTATAAATAAATATAGAAATACTGTAAAATGTTTGACATTATTGTTCTAACAGAAGGTTACACCCAGCTGGACTCACAAGGTATAGACTTTATTTTTTTTCTTTGTTTTCTTGAAATCATTTTTTTTTTATTCAAGAATACTTAAGGACTTAATGGTATTAATCATTTATAACTTTTAACCCATTGACATTTTTTTAATGTTTAAATATTACTGAGACCCTGGGCTTTAAAGGTTCTTTTTTTTTTGTTTTTTAAAACCTATTCTGTATTTGCCAATAGATGGTAAAACTTTTAATTTAGGGACCATGGCTTCTCAGCTCAATAAGTTGGCAGTTATCTATCCTTACATATTCTGACATACTATTGGGACCTACATGCACTCTCTCTCTCTCTCTGTCCTAGTTGATCTAGATCTAACTGCAAGATCTATATGTGATATAATGACTTCAATGATTTATTCTGGGTTTGATTTGACCCCCCCCCCCCTCTTTCCCTTTTAACCCCCCCCCCCCCCAATCATCACATAAGCTATTGTAATTAAGCTAGATGTCAAATCATTATAATTGCATACAAATGGTGTTATTATTGATAATTAGTGCTATTGTATTCTATAATCTACTTTTAAAAGGCTTCATCATAAATAAAGTTCATAATTTGATTCAGTTTGAAAAGATGTGGTAACATATTTTTTTTTTTATACTAGAGCAACATTTAAAAAAACAACAACCAATGAATAAGAAAATATTCATTCCTTTGATTTATAAAATTTTAGACCAATTTATTCTCCTACTTTAATATTATGAAATTTGCTGTATAATACATATATTTTTTTTTTAAATCTACAATGATATTAATATATCGTTTACTTTGAAGGAACTGTTAGATCATGTAGCACCGTCACACTACTAAAAGGTCCCCACCGCAACATTATTGTTAATACTGGGAACCCTTCGGAAAGGGACTTACTTCTCAAAGGTAAACTTTAATTTTACTTTTCATTTTTTATTTTCCCTTATTTAGGATATATTTACCTCTAGATGATCTGCACATCTTTGTGAAAAGATTTGTGTCCCAACCTTATATAGGCCAGACTAGATTTGTATCCGAACTTTATATAGGCCAGACTAGATTTGTATCCGAACTTCTTTGGTCACCTACTGAATACATGTAGGATTGCTTCGATCCAATATTTTCCATCTAAATAGCTTTGTATTGCTAATTGTCTATAAATCTGTCTTTCATCCAGTAAAATCTTTTCTTATATAATACTGGTACTTGGACTCATGCATTTCTTAACATTTTTACAGATGTTTAGTTTTTCATTTTGGCTAATTCAGACAGATATTTTATGTCTATTTGAACTATTTATCAGAAAGAAAGGCACTTAAAGTATTAGACCATAATTGGAAAAAATGATTAACATGCTTTCACAAATTCCTTTTTCGAACCTTGCAATCTATTGTGCAGATGATTATGTGGCCAGCACAATGACCAACTGCCTTTACTTTTCCCAACTTAAGTTAGGTAGGTACCCTACCTATTTCTTCTTGGGACTGTGGGTCACACTAGAATTCTTGCTTAGCCTTTAAGATCAGTTTTCATCTCCAAACCAAGTATTTCTCAAATATTTGCTGGTTGAAAACAATAAGAATTTCATTTGTGCCGCCTTAAGTTGGCTGGAGAATTTTTTAGCCCTGTAGGCTTTTACAATGAAGGCTTTTAGAATGTAATGAAAAAGACGACATATTATTATAAAACAATATTCTGATTTTATTTATCATAAATATTTACAATATGTATAAAATCCAAATTTATGTATCGGTATTAAATGTTCATTGACTCGCTGTTTTTCTTCCACCCCCTTTTCACATTTTTTCAAATTGTCACTCCCCACAGTTTGAGAAATACTGTCCTAGCCAAAACCTCTTGCAGGGATAGAAGCAGTCTGGTTCTAACTTTGGACCATAGTGGTGACATTCTAAAACACATACCAAAATAACTAGGCAGCCATCTCTTCTGTTGACTAGTTGCTTGCATCCCTCTCTGCACTCAGAATGACAGTCACAGAGTCAGTTCTGTCCACTCCTTGCTCGATTCTTTCCCCCTTTGTAATTCACCAGATGAAGGACAAATGATGTTGTAACATGACCATACATTGTTTATGGTTTTATCAGTAGTCAATAGGGCACCATGAGAAGGAATCAACTTCAAAACACTTGTCACAGTACAAATAATGTTTTTGTTTTTTTTAATTAAAACAGATGTTCAGACACAATTTATATTTGTCTTCATATTGTTACTACTTTAAAACATTTAAATACTGTACTCTTCCCTTTGAGGCCACATACTTTTTTTTCTTTAAGGTCAAGTGCATTTGTCTTTGAGGCCAAGTACCCTTTTCTTTTTAGGCCAAGTACTCTTCAGTTTAAGACAAGTACTCTTCTCTTTGAGGCCAAGCCATTCATGAGACCAGTACATCATTTTGTTTCGACTAGTCATCTGGCCTGCATTTTGACAACCTAAAATAACTTTCTCCAACATAATTCACATACATAAGATCTGACTTACATAAAATAAGAGTTAAGATCTTTTTTTACTATTTAGAATCTGTGTATGCTCTGCAGCTTTGAGTGACCAGGGTTTGAAACCTGAAGACATCCACTATGTTATTTGCTTAAATGGACACATAGAACAGATTGGCAACCTCAACCTCTTCTCTGGAGCTGTCCATTGTGTAGGCTATGATATTTGTCAACATGATCAGTACTTACTGCATGAGTTGAAAGAGGTATCTACAGACTAATATTTTTTGTTTTTAGTGTTTTGTGCAGGCACAGTTTAAATTCTTTGTATTGCTCCCCTACGATTGCAGTAGTTGCATAGATAAAGATTTTGTAGACATAATAATGCAACTAGTGAAGCTTCCCTTTGCTATCTTAATATCCATATAGCTGGTGAAGTAAAAGTTCATCAGTCGCTGGGCCATTTGAAGAGCTCTTTGTCAAACTCAGAGATTATTCTAATCAGGTCTTAAATGTAACTTTTCAATGGGAAGATTGGACAGACATCTTAATGTAGACAGAAAATGTGATTGTTCTACAAATTTATTCTTAAACACTCAAACATTCATAAATGTTCTCAAATCTTAAGGCAGTTCTCAAACAGAATCAAACTATCCAACTCATCACATTCCATTTAAATTCCTCTTCTGCTATACCATGGCATTATGATGTAGCCTGATTTAGGCATTTTTAGTTTTTGACATGCTGAATTTGAAGTTTTGTTTGTTGACTGGCTTGCATTTTGAACATGTTTATGTATTTGTATTGATGATGTTTACTTTTGATATCCTTGAGTTATTTTTGTGTAAAACAAGATAAGAAATAGAAACTTCATTGTTACACTGACTGTTGAAATAGAGCTAAGTCATTTTTCCCTATTTCATTCATTTGTTAGTCAATAAAGCAATTGGCTTGTTTTAGCGTTTTTACTTGTTTTTACTTTTCATTTGTCATTAATAATTGCATACAATGTTTAATTTCTTTAAATATCTTTGTGTGCTGAACTACCTAGAATGTCATCATTATCCTTTCCTTTAAGTTCAGGGGCAACACAGAGAATGATGAATTTATATGTCAGATCCTTTCTATGTGCTAATTTCTTAGTATAAAAAAAAATAGAACTTAGTATAAAAAATCAGAACAAATTAATTTCTTAATAAATAAAAATACAAATCATTTTGTTTGAATAAAAACATCATTTCAATCTTGAAATAGCTTGAAGAAGCCATCAGTTAAGTGAATATCTCATGTTTACTTTTTTACAAATATCTCTCTGAGTCCTACCCTGCGTCACTGCACATTATGGATAAACTTTTCTTTATTTATTCTTGATACTGCAGGTCTTATTTGTTCTTCCTGCAGGGGATGCCCTTCAACATAGATGAGGATGTAGAAATAGGGCCAACACCTGGTCATACAGGAAATGATGTGTCGGTGGTGGTGAAGAAGGCTAATCTTGGAGTATTAGCAGGGGTTGGTTAGTTGTTTTTTTGTTGTTGTTGTTAGGTGGTGTAAGAAAAGTACAACCTTCTGCTTGACACAGAAAATCATGTTGAAGGATTGTACTATCCAGCTTTAAAAAGTATGGTTAAAGTTCCCTTTCCAACCTTGCAATCAAAACGCAAGATGATGTAAAGGTCATATGTTTCTGTGGCCCCCCTGGTTCGGAAGCCAAGGGCTTTACTGTTCAGCCATTGGGCCTCGTGCTTATTTTCAAACTGATGTTTAATGTTTTTTCAATTTTGTGTTTCACAGGGGATTTATTTTATTGTGAAGGTGATCTTTTCTCCCCCTCCCTTTTGGCTAAAAAAAAAGTGAGCGACCAAATCTCCAGGTGCAATCAAGATATACCATATTGGAGATGACTGACTTTATGATACCAGGACATGGACCTACGTTTAAGGTGCATTTAAGTTGTTTTGTCCTTCCCTTTGGCATGAGTCTGTCTTATATGTTTACAGCATTGTCATTTTCCTCTTAAATGATGTGCATTCTTGAAAAGTTTATGTTTGATTTTAGTAGTATTTAAGTTGATTTAAAAAAAAAAGTTAAATATAAAACCATTTTTTAGATTGATAAGTGTATTGCCAGGCCTAAGGCATTATCTGTTGAGATTATGTGAGACTCCATGACCTGGTACATTACAGTTTGACCACTCACAATTGTGATTTGTTTTTAATCCAAAATGTAATATCTGCAACTTATAGAATGTATAAAAAAGTAGCCATTGGACAAATGTTCAAACTGAAATGTACTTGTAAATAATAATAATATGGGATTAATACATAATATTAAAACAGTTTAGGCACCAGTATCCAACATTAAGTCTGATTTGAGCTGATCAGATTTTTAAAGACTGAATTAAGAGACAAAATAAACTAGTGCAAAATTATTTTTTTTATTCTGAAATTTTTTCCTTCTTTCAGGTCCCACAAGGCTATAAAAGTCAGAGGATCTTGGACGAACATGAGGAACACATCAGCTCTCCACAGATGACAACATCCACTTCAGAATGTATTATTATTGAAACTCATTAATTGCTTTTTGTTGTTTTTTTTTGGACAAGTTCTAGATTTCTAGATTATGAAACAAGCAAATAACTATGCATACAACATATCTTTTTTTTTTTAAATATTAAAATTGATATTTCTTGATTTCAGAATCAAGAATGTAGTTGTATTTTAATCCAGAATGCTTTACTAAGCCACCTCTTAACATCTCTATGTTTCCTATAGTGGATGCAAAATTATACTGGACGAAAGGAACTGCTGAAATAGATGAAGGAAACAGAGGCGATGGAAACGAGGTAATCCTTTTTTTTTTCCATTTACAAATATATTCTGTTATCAGATGTAAGGCTTGCTAAGAATACATCATATGGTCTATTTCTAGGGGTGCACCGGATAGTACTTTTTTTATTTTTGGCCGGAGCTGAATATTGCCGAATAGTAAAATATGATATTCGTCCGAATCTGGATACCTACATTTCTTGTAAATACCTTGTGTTGATGAAAATTTTGCAAAACTGTTAAATAACATACCTATATTTTTTTTTTCCTTGTATATACCATATTGTTTTAAACTCTTGTTACTGGTTAGGGTTAGGGCCCTAACCCAACCCTGCCTAATTAACTAATCTGTGTAGCATGAGTGTCTGTGTATGTGCGACCAACTGTAGAGGTTGTGTGTGGGAGGGTCAATGAAAATATGTAACTAGTTACTAAAGTAAATTTTTCAAAGGTAAAATCTGGCTTGTATAGTGGGTAGATGTATGTATTCATGAATTTCAGACCACAGCTGATCATCAGACTTTAAATTTAAAGTCCAAAGACCGCTTCTGGTTCTGGTTTCAAGGGATTTCTATTGATAATAGCTGTTATTTAATAGTTGGAATCTGAAGCGTTAGTTGGACTCTGAAGCGTTGTAGATCAATATTTATTGTTTTAGATTAATCCATTTGATGTAAATGATATTAGGTTAACAGCGAGAGCATCAATAATACCTATTTATAGCTTGAACCTTAGATGGTGCCGAAACATAGTTTTAATTGTAGTCTTTAGGCCTATTATTGAGATCTGTTTAGATCTACAGTTGTATAGGTCTAAGAGCTTTAGGAAAACCAAATATAGAAGAAAAAAAAACTCTTCCACACCCTCCCCTACCAAAAAAAAACCATAATTAGACCGTATGTTTGACTGATTGTAACAACCTGGTCAGATAGATGTAGTGGGCTTACACATATAGTCCTAGTGTAGTTTGTATTGTTGATGGTGTTGACCATGACACGTTTTTTTTACCTTGGGCATATGCAACAGTGTTGAGTGGTCGTCAGGCAAAAGGATTGGCCTGGTCAATCAAGCATGTAGACTTAGTATACTCGCACACTAATTACAGGGGTTAAGTGTTTCTTAACACTCCAGTTTAATTTTTTTATTTCTTTGCTAGATTTAATTGCGTGAAGTAGATCAATTTCTTTTATGTGATTTTAAACTTTACTGTAAGCTTTTCCAGCATAAAATAATTCAATAGAATTAAACAATCAAATGAACCTTCTTCACATGCACATCTTTGTTTTATTTTATTGTGCAAAGAACCTATGCCTATGTAAAAAAACCACATCTTCCTTAATTATTTCTGATTTTATTGTGGTTTCTGTAACTGTAACAAAATGGCAAGGTAATAAGCCTATAGGTGTTAGGAAAATTAGATCAACCGTAATATTTATTTACAGTATAGTATGCTTCCTTAGCACATCGTGTTTTTCCATTCTGGCTTAAAAATGGTCAATCTCTATCAGTAAATTGAGTGAAATAAAATAGGCCTGGTCGTGTCTTTTACGCCAATATACACAAATCTGAGACTTGTACTTTTTCTACAAAATAATTAGTTACTGGATAACTGGGCTATGCTTTGAGTTTGTTCTGTGTAGCAAAAGGTCACTCATTCAGTTATTCCAGCTAACTAATTGAGATTTATATCCAAGTAACTAGGCACACAGGAAGAGGTGTGGCCACTAGTACAGTCACATGATTGAGATTTTTCTACAAATCAGCAAACTTATTGTCCAGTTACCCGTGTAGAGGTGTGGCTCCCTAATTAAGATTTACTACCAAGTAAACAAACTCAGTTCCCCCGTGTGCCCCTTTCCATGGTATCTGACTTGTGGTCACCTGTCAATCATTGAACTCAATGTGATGGACTAAAATAAAAGGGAGTGGGAGTTTTTCATCTCTACCCCTGAAGATATACCTGGTTACCCGTATAGAGGTGTGGCTTGAAGTCCACCCCCCCTACTAATGATTTACTACCAAGTAAACAAACTCTCTCGTAAGGTGTGACCTCTAGAGAGTGTCAATATGCTGGCATTATACCTACATCCATCGTATTTGAATTGTTGTCACCTGTCTATCAATAGACTCAATGTGATGGACTAAACAAATAAAGAGAGGGGTGGGAGTTGTTCATTTCTACATCTGGAGATATACCCGCACAGCTAGACAGCATGACGTAGTCAAGGGATATAATATCTTAACATGTTAACTAACCTGCTCAAAGGTCAAGACAAAATGAAATTGCATACCATTGTTGCTCTATATGTAAAACACATATGTAATGTACAGTTTCATTTCTATTTATATTAACATACCTTGTCTTTATAATATTTGATGTTTGGTACATATATTTATGTAGGCTCTATTTTTAAGCACATTATTATGTTTTAATATTAACATTAATACATTCTATAACAGACATTGATGGAAGGAGGTCCACTTTGTGCATATTAAATAGGTGTACTTTTTACTATTCGGCCAACTACCTGGCAGCGATATTCGACTTGAGCCAAATATGGCAGAATGGGGAAAAAAGGCCAAATATTCGACAGAAGCCGGAGCGACTATCCGGTGCACCCCTTTAGGCTATCTATTACATTGCTATGAATTCAAGAAGAAGGTCTTTTACTTTGTGAAAGGTGAAAGGTTTTGTAATAGACTATAACAACAAGAGTCTCAATTAACACATTGAATTTTTTTAGTCTTCCATTCGTCTCCTTTACTCCAGCATCTTGTTATGAGTCTGACCCACTTCTTTGCTGTTCACTCAACCATTTACAATGAATATCAACTGGTCATTTCTTACACAGGCACACACACTGCACTACCAGCCACTCAAAACACATTCACTTACTATCACAGGTTTTTCAATGACCTTTTGCTTGTAGGCCTTCATTCAATTCTTTTTCTTGATTTTTCTATTGATTTTCATGTGAGCGAAGAGCTTTACCCTCTTTTAATACTCAAGGTAGCTTACACATATGATGTGCTAAATTATAGAATGTAATTCTTATATTAAGGACTGCATCTTAATTTCTAGGCACCTCTTCTCTTTGTCTTGTATAGATAAGTCTAATCAGAGGTAACACTATAATAAGGAAATAACACAGGTGTAAGGCCAAAAATATTAAGGCAGTTAATGCTGATGAACAATGTCGAACAAGAAGTTTAATACGTAATGAAGGGAACTGTTGAATGTTGTATTATCTAAACATCTACTACTTCAGAAACTAAAGCCGACCTGACTCAAGAGCTGCAAAAAAGTCTTCTATTAACCTTTTGCTCTACTTCCTAAATCTAGTCCTGGATAAAACACATATGAACTGTGTAAAAGTATATCTAGATTTATCCTTGACTATCAGATGTGTTATTTGTTTGCTAGACAACTCAACCCTATTATACACAAGCAAAAACACCTGGCAGTCTTTTCATCATTTAAAGCAAATAATCGACTAGACTAGAATCACTAGACCTATCTGACCAATAGACCAATACAACACACATTTATGGTCTACTGTCCAACATTTAGTGTTCTAGCCTGTTTATTTTAGGGCAGAGAGGGAGGGGTATAGATAAAAGTGTTTGTTTTTTTTTCTAGGGTTGATTACCCAGATGCTCTGAGCAGATAACTGAAAATGTGTAAGTCAAGAAATCTAGATCTCAGTACTGCAGACTATAGAATCTATTATATAGGCCAACACTTCCGTACCATCTTTCAAATGTTTAACTATCTGTTTAAGTTGAAACTATAAAAAAGATAAACATCTAAGTTCTCCTATTATTAACAAATTATAGTTTGGCACTAATTAATTAATTAAAACCACCAATTATTGTTCTAAAACGCTTCAGCTTCCCACTATAAATTAACAAAAGTAAGCAGAGCATGAGATGTAAACACAACCATGTGATGTAAACATAACCATGTGACTCAGAAGAAATTTGGAACAACCCCATTTGCCATCACTGTTCTAGATTAACAAATATTAGATTATAATTTAATCTAAATTTTATACTAATTACTAAATCTAGTAAATTTTAGGATCTAATCATTCTATCATTAATTTAGATCTAGTCATCTAGACTAGCGTCACGATTACGCTAGATGTCTAGATCTGGAAAATCTAGATTACTCTAGATTTAGACTTTACATAGTGACAGAGTAGATGATACTAAAAATTGATAAAGATTTTTAGAATCTAGGTAAGATCTAAAACTATAAGAAGATCCAATACTATAAGAACTACTCTGAATTTAGATCTTAACTTGGTCAGAGTCTCTATATTCTATCATGGAGACTATCTAATTTAGTCTAGTAGTAGTAATCTAGATTAGTTTCTAGCTGTATTCTGTGTTTAATATATACTTTATAGACTTTTTTAGAATGGTAGAGATATTTAGTATATTATTATGGAATGTATACACACTTCTGGTTAGTGTGATTCCAGCCCCCACCTCATTGTGGTTGCCCTGGGGTGGTCAAGAAGAACTGTTTTTTTTGTTTTTTTTTTTGGTTGTGGTTTCATGGCCATGACCAATGTAAAATAGCCACGCAGCTCTGTCCCAGCTTGTTGGAAATATGGCAAGCTTAGTAGCCACTGTACCTGACTCATCAGGTTCGGAATGAAGGCAAAAAGCTGGAGGTCAATATGCTAGCTGAAGAAGACTTGAACAAGTGAGCCCAGCCAATTTCAACATTACAATACCATTGCACTGAAAGACTGCACAAAACAGGAAGAGTTGAAGATCACCTTATCAAACAAGTTCCAGCTCCTAGAAGAGGAGACAGTAGAACAGACATGGCAGAAACTGAAAAAAAAAACCCAGTAACCTTCACATGCCAAGAAGTACTGGATCTCAAGTCATACACCCACAAAGAGTGGAGTTCAGCAGAAACTCTTCAGAAGATCAAGGAAAGAAGAGAGAAGAAAGCAGGCATGAATAACAGCAAAACAAGAGCAGCAAAAGGAAAAGCATAAAAAAGAATATGCTGAAATAGATAGGATTATCAAGCATAGCATCAGAACAGACAGGCAAAAATACACTGAAGCACTAGCAAAAGAAGCAGCTCTTCAGAACAGTACCAAAGAACTGTAACCAGTCATCAAAAATATATCTGGAAAATTTGCCATGTCAGTAAAGGACAAAAATGGTGACTGTCAAGAGGACAAAAGAAGAGACTGGTCGATCATTTCCAAGAGCTTCTTTACAGACCTACTCCTGTCAACCCACCAAAGATACCGCCAGCTGTAAGAGACCTATCAAGTGCAGTGCACCCACTAAAGAGCTGACAATTTATTTGAAGAAGTAGTTGATAACAACACAAACCATATTCATCTATTGGAATCTGCAATAGAAAAATTTGATGTAAGATTCAAGCATATATTGTATTTGTCCTCACTGTCATAAGCTCTTTTGCAGAGTAGTATTGTCTCTATTCAATCACACTGAAGAAATCTAATTAGAATATATCTTTCTTGAGTTTAATTTCTTCAAACTTGATTCAATCAAATAAGCTATCCAAAAATAAAAAAAATTGACATGAATCACTTTTATAAAATAGCTGGCTATCTTACAATATTGTCAAATAACTGAAGTACATAAACTACTAGTCGAATAATGACCACTGAACAATGACTCATCTAGGAAGCTTCGTGTTGCCTGGCCTTTCTTGCTACATAATTCTTAGTCTTCTACCTATTCCTGACTACTCATGCATGTTTACCTAAACATCTCTTCAAGGTCATCTAAAAGAATGACCTATTTATCTAGTCGTTCACTCACACACTCCACTTTTAGCCCACTTGACTAGTTAACTTATTCTTGGAATTAAGGCACTTAACATTATTTCCTGTACCATGACAAATAAAAATTGTTTTCTTCCTACTTGAGCTATGATTGTACAGAATGTTACTGGTCTCTGCCCAGATTTTCAACTATTCATTGTATTCACAAAACTTTTTTTTTTTTCTAAAAGGCTTCCATTCTGTATTCTGTTTGTTCATTTGGCTTCAAACAAGCTACAAAATGAATGTCTGTCCTTGTGTCACTTTCATCTCTAATAAGTTCACAATCTCCATCAAATATTTCGCTTACACCACTCTTGACGATGTCTTGAATCGTTTCTTTGTTCTTCTCATCATCTTCTGTACTCTCTTCCTCACCCAGGCTCGCTTTATTAAGTCTGTTTAGTGCCACTCTGACAAATACACCGCCATGTCTCACAAAAAAACTTTTCCATCTTGAAAGACCAGGTCCCAACCATCTTTCTTTGCCTTCAGGCTTGTAAAAAACTTTGTCACCATTTTCTGATGCTTGAACTTTAGAATGCAGGGCTCATTGTATTCTTTCTCTTGAATCAACTATGTTATTCTTAATTAGGAGACAAAGTCTAAATTACACTTTTTTTTTCTTAAGTTCATTCGTGAGTAGTAGTTGCTGTTTGTTTTGACAGGTTGAACTAGAGGAGCAAAAAATAACTAAAGAAAACCTTAGGAAGAGAATGCGTGAAGTAAAGAAACTGGATATAACAGCTGACAATCTGTGAGTCTTGAAAAATATATTTATTTACTTATTTTTTTACCATGTTTTTATCAAATATATGAATATGTTTTTTTCTTACTTAAAATGTGAGACAAATAAAACAGGGTTCTCAATTCTATATGAATAGAACAATATCTTAATTAAAGAGCCTTTTTATTACCCTCTTTTTGTTCTGTACATTGTCTACTTTAAGATTTAAAATTACATTGCCCCAGCTAATGTGCATTTTGGACATAAATTATAATAGGATGTCTAAATAAGATAACTTACTAAACTTAAGAGTTGCAATTTCCTACTAATACCAATGGATGACACTGTTAGACATTGTTATGTACAAAATAATATCCTAGAATTAGCAAAAAACAAGAACAAAGCTTTTTAAATATTTACTCTCATTTTGAAACAGTAAAAGGAAAAAAAACAACAATTAACTTAGTGAATGTATTATGAAAACAATGTAAGGAACATCATAATATATAAAGCAAAACATTTTGGTAAATATTTTTTTAATGGTAAAGTCAGTACATATCCTCTTAGCACACTCATCAAAAAAATGTAGGCTTTCATTTATTGACTTATTCAGACAGACTTAGCTTGAAATACATAAAAAGTGAAATTAAAATATTTTTTTTTTTTAAAAAGCTTATCAGATGATCCAATTATTGTCAGCTTTAGTAGAAAAGGTTGAAGATACTAGAAAAAGATTAGCACTAGCCTACTATAAACATATACACCTTAGTCAAGAGTGAGACCAACTCATGATCTTTTTAATGCCTATGAAAATGTCCTAGAAGAAACTCCAACAATCGAAAAATGAGATTTTTGTAAAATATTTTGACACGATATGGACAATCAGTAGAGAGAGTTTTGTAGGTGAAGGAGAGCTGAGAAAAGTACAACCACCACATTTCTACATTTAAATTCCAGTGTTTCTCATACTGGGGAAAGGGAGAGGGGCTTAAAGGTCCTGACAAAGGGGGATGGGGGCAGTCAATAAAATTTTAGAAGCAAAATAAAAGTTTGAATGTCATTAAAGTTATCGCTCCATGTTTGAATATTAACACACACACACAAAAAATGTGATTCTTACCGTTGCTTCAATAAATTAAAATATTTTAAATAAAAGGCATCCTTCATCTTTTTAGAAGGACCTTTTCAAAATGTATACTGTTTCGTGAGATGTGACCGCATGAAGACATTTCAAAGTAACTCCGCAAATGTGACTTTATGTCTGAGTGGTTGAAATTCTCTCCACTTTTGCGATCATATCTTAACATTAATAGTCTTTTTTATGCTTGAGGACATTTGTCTTATTTGTGTATCTGTGTTGATCTCAGAAGCTGTTTTTTTTTTAACTTTAAAAAAAAAAGAAAAAAAAAATTTAAGTCAACATTCACTTTTGGATAGTTTCATTTCAGTTTTCTAAATGATTCAACTCAACACTTTATTTCTAATTCATTTTTTTTGATTGACGATGTTTAAAATGAAACCAGTACGTCCCAACCCTATATTTCAACTGTATTAGGCTTGGCCAGAAATGTCAACTCAAAGTTCATTGCGTAGGCATCAGAAGTTTCTATTTAGTTTCAATTTTTTTTTCTTGATCTCAGGGTCAAGTCTCTAGAAAGTTCATTGAAAGAAAAAGAGCATGAGGTGAAACAGGAACAGCAGAGAAACAGAGAGCTGGATGCCAAATTTAAGAATCTACTCCAGGAGAAAGAAAGTATTGAAGCTCAGTGAGTGTTCTCATTATTTTTTGATGAACTTAGGTTGAAACAAATTCACTTTGAAGAGGACTGATTCTAGATTGGCCTTGAGGGATTGTCAGCTGTAGATGTAAATGTTTTCATTGTCGCTGAACTCTGCAGTAACTTATATAACCTATATATAAGAACATTAGTTACATGCTAGGAAAATATTTTAAATTTCTGCAACATCTTATTTTAAGTTGCTGCTACAGGCCAGTTTACAAAAAAAGGGGGGGGGGGAATTGGACCAAAATTTCCTTAAATTATTGTAAAGTCTATTCCCATCACTGGGATGTGTAACCACATATAAAATCACACTCCAACATAATCGTTCAGAGACAATACTATATTACTATATTGATTGTAAAGTATAACTTAACATTATGTAAAGGATCAATGAAAACAAGGCAGTTGAATCCTTGTTACATAATTCCCAAAATGTTTGCATGATAGAAGTGTGTTTATTATATAAAAGAGTGAAAAAAAAAGATTGATGACGGATCTAGATTTTTATAACTCTAGTGATTCACTAGGAATGTTAACCTTTCTTTACTTTCAGGCTTCAAAAAATACTTGATAATCATTACACAGAGAAGTCAGAGTTGAGTTCTAAGATTAAAAGTCTTCAAGAAGAGAAAAAAACAACTCAAAGATGTAAGAATTTAGTAAACTAGAAATAACATTTATTTCTTTGTCTTTGTGACTACTGACATTATAGCTTATTGTTATAAAAAAACAACATGTCAATATGTTAATTGTCCTACAAGGCTCGATAAAACCTTGGACATGTGTTATAGCAACATAAAAATGGCCTACACATCTCGATAGTTATTTCTCGGAGGGTTGGACCACAAAATGATCCTTCTTACACCCAAGTACAAACCAGTTGTAAAAAACAACAAAACCTGTAGTACAGTCCATCCAGTCATGGTCTGACCACGCTGTTTTACAGCTACAAAGTTGTCTGGAGCAAACAGATTGGGACATGTTTGTAAACAACTGCCCTGACATAGATGAACTTACCACAACCGTATATCGTATATCCAGTTTTGTGAAAACAAGATTGTACCAAAGAAGAAAATTAAAACATTCAGTAATAATTGACCCTGGATGACCAAAGAAATAAAGGAAGCGATTCTATACAAGAAAAGAATGTTCATGAGCAGTTCTTCTGAATTCATCTCAGCCAAAAGAGCCCTTAAAAAGAAATTATTTGAAGGAAAAGAGAGATTCAAGGAAAAAATTGAAAGCTCTTTCAAGAAAAATAACTCTAAAGCTTGTTGGAGCGGCTTGAAACAAATTACTGGCTACGTACCCAAGCGCAAACCAATGTGCGTCGCTGACAATAACAAATTTTTTCAATGAATTAAATGTTTCTACTGCTGATTTGACTGCTTGAGAAAGACCACCATGATTTATTGGCATGATTTGAAAACAGTAATAAAAAACCAGTCTCAAGAACTGTTCAATAAACAAGAAGTGACTAAAGATATTTAAACAAGTAAACACCTCCAAAGCCTCGGGACCCGACAAAGTAAGTGGCAAACTTGTAAAGCTATGTGCGGAATAACTGGCTTATATCTTTTGTGCTATATTCAACAAGTCCTGGCAATTGCACAAAATGTCTTCCATTTGGAAGACATCTGAAATAATTCCAGTACCTAAAAAGAAGATCATTGTTTCCAACATCGACCTACGTCCAGTAGCACTTACATCAATTCCAATGAAGTGCCTGGAGAAAATGATTTTAAAACATCTACTGAAAGAAGTCGAAACAGGTCTTGACCGCACCAGTTCGCTTGCAAACCGTCAAGAAGTATAGAAGATGCAATACTATTCATGCTGAATTGTCTATACCAGTGATGCCCAACCTAATACGGCCTGCGGGCCATTTTAATTTCTAACACTCGTGTCGCGGGCCACATTAACAAAAAGATACCAAAAAATGAAATAGAGAATAAACCATTTTAAATAGTTATATTACAAATTTGTGGCTCCAATGGGCCTACTTACACCATAATTAAGTTACGTAACAAGGGTTTCAGTTGTCTTATACCTGAAAAAGTTTTCTACTAAAATAAGTGCTTGTAAACATTGTGATCATACCATCAATTTTTGTTCAGAAATGTGCAAGGCTTATGTAGACAACAAGGCGTAGAAATCTATTGTTCTTATTGTTCGAAATTTCTCAAGCTGGAAATCTGGATTTGTAAGTCAGTCAGTTCCAGTTGGTGTCACTCCTCAGCGGCAATAGTATCATTGGCCTCCTTCAGTCGTAGGACGACTATGGTTCATCTCAGAGCACACTTCCTCATGTGGCTGTGGAGCCCTATTTTGGAGAGACACTCCCGTCCACAGATAGCGCATGTTAAGGTGGCTTTTGCTTCGGTGGTAGAGGAGCTGGCCGTTTTTCGGTTGGTGTCACTCCTCAGCGGCAATAGTAATTATTTCAAAATCTGCTGCTCTGTCATTTAGTTTTGAAGAGATTTTCACCAACACTGTCTACTCGACTCATTTTGCTATTGTCATGCCAGAAAGGCTGACAGCTTCATTTTTTTTTCAGGCCGATTTTATTCCATCACTGCTAGCAAGCACCTTTTTATGCTTCATTTCTCTTGTTAATGTGAGCAACTCTGTAGCCTCCATTACAGTATACTCATTTCTTGACTTCTTGGTAAATATTTTCATCAATCACTCAACTCTTTTCTTGGTGACTCAAACCAACAATGCCACCATATTTTTGTAATGGTTTGTTTTAGAATGCTGTTTATGCTATGTTCCTTAAAACACATTTTACAGATCAAACATGTTGGCTTATTATGTTCCACCAACAAAAAAAAAGATCTGTCAACTTTACCTGAAAGTTTCAACATCCAATTTTCGTTTCTTCAGCTCCCCCATTTCATAACGTGCAAATGTTATACGATACGGCACCAATCATGTTGCTGTCAAAAGTACACAAACCAAAATGATGCAGAAAAGATGTGCAGTGTTACACACATGAGATGTCAAGAACACGGCTAGCTCTATACTACCGCGGTATTGTCCAAGACTCTAAAACAACTGTCAATTCTTGTCGCGGAAAAAAAAAAATAGTGTTCTTATAGAAAACAAACCACGTCCCCTGGATCTGGCCCGCGGGCCGTAGTTTGAGCATCACTGGTCTATACCATCATCTTGATACTCAGAGACACTATGCCAGAGTATTATTCTTAGATTTTTCATCTGCATTCAACACCATCCAACCACATCGCATGATACAAAAACTATCTGAACTGAACGTTAGCAAAAACATACAAGCTTGGATTCTAAACTTTCTTATCAAACGCCCACAATATGTAAATGTGAATGGCATGTGTAAGGCACAAGAGAGCTTAGCACTGGAGCGCTGCATCCTGTCACCAGTATTGTATACCATATACACAAATGACATTCAGAGCCTATCAGCTGACACTCCCATCATAAAATTTGCTGACGACAAAGCAATCATTGGCCTTAATACATGTGACGAAAATCTGTACCATTCAATAATTGACACCTTTTACCAATGGTGTATAGACAACTTTCTAATTTTAAATGTTCAGAAAACTAAAGAAATGATTATTGACTTTAGGAAAAATTAAGGCCATATTGCAGAAATTCAGATGAACAATCAAACCATAGAACAAGTACAAGAATATAAATATCTAGGAACAACTATCAACAACAAACTGAAATGGAGTGAACACTGTCAAAACCTCTACACAAAAATTCACCAGTGACTCTTTTACCTTAGAAAGATAAGAAAATTTAACATCGACAAAACCATTATTTCACTTTTTTATACAGCAACTATCAGCAGTCTAATTAACTTTGCCATCACCTGCTGGTATGGTAATACTCTACTGGCACAAAGACTTAGACTAAATAGACTAATTAAAAAAGCATCGCACATCACTCAAATACAGCTACCATCTCTTGAAGAGCTTTTTCATGAAAGATGCCTTTCCAAAACACTCTCGTTTCTTAAGGACAACCTGCACCCATTAAACCACTGTTACATAAAATCT
Organism: Biomphalaria glabrata; assembly: GCF_947242115.1. Taxonomy (NCBI): domain Eukaryota; kingdom Metazoa; phylum Mollusca; class Gastropoda; family Planorbidae; genus Biomphalaria; species Biomphalaria glabrata. The sequence goes on along the minus strand of NW_026602919.1, from coordinate 25,788 downwards.
GAAAGAAGTGGTCGTCTCCTTTCCATTAGAACTAAAACAGAAAGATTTAAAAACTCCTTTATCCCACTTTCGGTCAGAGTGTTACAAGATCAGCTGTCGTCATCGAGAAGTACATAGAAGTTCAAATTCATAAAGTGCTGGTTGGGAATGTGTATGTGTTTCGTGTGTGAATGTTGTTTGAATTCTTCATCTATACTGTTATTGTACAGTAGTTACGCTGATGTTGTCAATTGTAGTCAAACTGAATTTCTATTTGATTGGATCAATAAAATTATCTTATCTTATAATATCTAAATTGAACTGATGTCATTCTATAAAATTGGTATTGCATTGATCAGTTTTATGTTTCAATGCCAGGAACTTGCTGCTCTTGAGGAGCTAAATGCCCAACTAGTGGAAGAAAGCAATCGTATTATTGATCACACAGATACCAACCAGAAAATCCAGCTGTGACAAGAAAAATCAAGAAAACAATGAGCCTACAAAGGTATAGTTTATTGACACTTGACACCTTAATTTCTCTTGTAATAAAAGCAATAATGAGAAGTGCGTCAAATGATATTCATATTGACTGGTAGAATGTATTTTTATATGTAGATTTTTATTAATCTATTTTTTAAAGTGAGTGCTTTGATTTTTATTTTGATAGAAGCACCAACGCCAGAAACTTATTTTGAACATTTATAACGTTACCCATCAGCATGTTAGTTTTTTTTTGTTTTTTTTAAAAGAATTTTACTTTCTTATCCTACCCTTCTAGATCATTATAAACATCATTCATTGGTAAATATCTGGAGCTTGTCTGTATTCTTAGTTGTTATTGTCCAAGTCTTTGTGCCAAAGAACTGCTTTCAGATTTTATTGTGTAGGGACAGCCTTGTATTACTCCTGTCTTCAATTTAAAGGATAAATAAACATATAGTAACAACTATTTCAAGTATAGCGCAGCACATGGATTAGGTAATAAAATATCTGTCGACAATACTTAGCGCCAAAATGACTACTGCATCAAAAAGCCTTGTTTTAAGGATACTATTAGTTTAATGTGGTCTGTCTATCATATGTAGGTCTTAAAATTTGAAAAGCTATTGAAAATCCCATTTCATGATATTTTGCAAAGGCTACATTTTCTGTTCTGAAAGCAAGCGCACCATTTTGTTTTCAAAATTATGTATTGTTGTCATTCTGCATGCACAAGGCGCAACAGTGCACTATTAGATCACTGTATATGAACTGGAGCAACTGGAATTCCATCTAAGTGGAAAAGGAAGAATATAATATAATAAGGGTGTTCTAATGAGTGGATGACATTCCTGTTGGTTTGTTATTGGAAAGTGAAGACAGAGGCGGCGACAGTGAACCCTGCAGGAAAGAGTTTGAAGATCTAAAAACCAGAATTGACATTTATGTTCATTGTAATCATCTCACATTTTTTACATATCAAAATGAAGTTATATTTATCTGTCTATCTATATATATAGGGCCTATCACATCTCTCTCTCTCTCTCTCTCTCTCTAAATATATATATATATAATTAATGTGTTTTCTGTTATATGGGTTAGTAAAGTTTACCAAAAATATTTTTTTTTTTTAAGAATGCATATTCTAGTTGTAAGCACCTATATTTATTCATGTTTTTAATCAAGGCATCTTTTAGTGTTATTTATTACCAGCTTCTATAATCAGTAAGCTTAGCCAGTGGCCATTTCAATTGTATCCAAGGAAAGGACTTTTTCCAGAAGTCAGGAATGAGAGTTTGGCCATTCATCAGTTTCTTGGTTAGAAGGTCAACCATCAACAATAGATGATCATTTAATTATCTGTCTTGTGTGATCAATGCTCAGTTACCCCTGCCATTACAAGGCCAGAAGCCCAGCATCTCAAGGGGCCTTCATATTCTACAATTTAGTGGGGAAAAAACACCACAATTAGGGGTCAGGTTCTGCTTGAATAGATGTATTTAACAATATATACATGCATTCATCATACAAAGTCACTAGGTACTGGGCCTAACACCTATTGTTATGAAATGTTTTGAAAAATATATGCTTAAACAACTTGTAGCAAAAGTCAATAACAGCCTAGACCCTCACCAATTTGCATTCAAAGCAGCTAGAGAAACTGAGGATGCCATTCTATTGCTTTTGGACCAGCTTTATAAGCATCTCGATATACCCAAAACATATGCACGAGTCCTCTTCGTAGATTTCTCCTCGGCTTTCAATACCATACAGCCACATCTAATGATAAACAAACTGAGTAACTTAAATGTAAGCCCTTACTTACAAGCATGGGTTCTAAACTTTTTAACCCAACGCTCCCAGTATGTTAAAGTCAACAACACCAAATCGTCAACTCGAGTACTATGTGCGGGTGCTCCACAAGGTTGTGTACTTTCTCCTGTACTATACATTCTTTACACTAATGACATAAGAAGCATCTATGACTCAGTTAAACTCATTAAATTTGCTGATGATACTGCCATAGTCGGTCTTATTTCAGGAGACGAAACTCAGTATCGAAGCTCAATAGAAGAGTTTACAAACTGGTGCACCTACAACTTTCTAGAACTGAATGTCACAAAAATTAAAGAACTTATAATAGATTTTAGAAAGAAAAAACAAACTATACGTGAACTGCAAATAAACACTACATCTATAGAGCAAGTAAAGGCATATAAATATCTAGGCATTATCATCAACAACAAGCTTTCATGGGAAGACCACCTTGGAACTGTGACAAAGAAAACAGCCCAGCGGCTCTTTTTTCTATACTAACTCAATAGCTTTAAACTAAACAATAAGATCCTTGAGACTTTTTACGGCGCGACTATACAAAATCAGCTAACATACGGAATAAGTTGTTGGCAAGGTGCGACGTCTAGAAAACATCATTAAAAAAGCATCAAAAATTACACTCACAACATTACCACATTTAAAGGAACTTTTTGAACAAAAGTGCCTAAGAAAAATCGAAAAAATCTTGGAAGACAACGGCCACCCTAACTCATCAGAACTACGTCAGGTCGTCGCGAAGTGGGCAACTGCTGTCAATCAAAACAAGAACAGAGCGGTACAAAAACTCGTTCGTACTTCACTCGGTCAGACTCTATCACTGCCACTCATTGATCAGGGAACATGAAATGCACCAAGATACATGTGTGTAGTCGCTGAATGAACTCTTTTTGTTGTGTCTGTTGTAATTATGTGTATTTTTCTGTTGTGTTGTCTTTATATGAGAAAAGAGTCCTTGTAATCACAACAAGTTTCCGTAAGGATCAATAAAGCAGTCTTAGTCTTAGTCTTGTGTGCATTCTTTTCAACATACAAAAACATTATTTTATGCTATAAGTTTTAAACAATAATAATGTAATTCAGAAAAGTACAATCATTAGGTTAGGCTCATACTGAACTTTATCCTCATAACAATCAGTTCACTGAAAAAAACATGTCAGGTAATCTAGATACCCTCAGTTCAGAAGCCAAGAGCTCGACTACCAAACCCTGTTATTAATATTAAAAAGTTACCAAAACAAAAAAGTAACGTTTACCTTTCAGACCTTATGATCTATGGGGCAGATGATCTTAGGTCATCTACTTCTTAAACCAATGGTTAATGAGCAGGCTGTAGGGCCACTGGGAAGGATGGATGGTTATTTGGCCAGCAAAATGACCAACTGCTTTTACTTTCCCCAACTAATGTCAGGTACCCATTAGAGTTGGTTGGACTCAGGGGCGCCATAAAAATCCCAGATTTAAACCCAGGATCCCAGATTTGGAAACCAAGTTCTCAGCCACTGCGCCCCATTATAAATATTAAGAATGTAATAACAATAATAATACCTCAGCAGACAGCCAAACAAAATACTTTCTCCTGCACACATCTACTTTGTATAGAAGGAGATAGGATTGTGTTTGTTGAGAGTTTATACCTATTGATATTTCTTTTTTACCTGCCTAGGTGGATCTAGTGGATGGCTCCCTCTGATCTTATGTGAAAACACAAACTCTCTTTGAAATTTATTTTTTAAAATTATTATGGCGCCTGTTGGTATTTTAGAAATACCGGTACATTGAGCTGCAAAATGAACACCCCATATAATACCCCATCATTCTGCAGGAGGTCTGGACTAAGTAAACTATCTTCAACTCTGATGTAAAACATTTTACAAAAAAAAAACATATTCCAATTCTGACTCTGATAATGCTTTCTGCTTCTACTTCAACTTAGCACATAACATGTGTTGTTTTTTGCACAGGTCAAAGAGCAAAACAAACAATGTGAACATTTGAGCAACTCTGACAGCACTGAAATAGATCTGTGAGTGTCGATTCAAATTACAAGTATTTTATCAAATATATTATTTTGTTTCTCAACTTTGTGAAATTACATGAAGCAGAGCTGACTGGTATATTCCAGTCTTTTTATTACCCTATGTTCTGTACATTGTCTGCTCTAGCATTACTTGTATGGTGTATCTTTTTGTTTATATTTACTCACACTCTGAAACAAGAAAAGGAAAAAAGCAATTTAAGCTTACTGAATTCAGAAAGAAAATAAATAAAGCTAAACAATTAGAATTATTATTATTATTTTTTTAAATCTTGAATGGATAAATCAGTAACTTCTTTGCACATTTAATATTTTACAAGAGACAGTTCAATTTTCCTGCAGGATAACGTGGGATTGCAGCCAATAGACCATGAACAACCAAGCAGCCATTCCGTGTAAGCCATCATTTATTGAATTATTCATTTATACTTATCTTGAAATATTTTTGAAAAAAACAACAACAAGTAATGGTCAAGACAAGCAGTCATATATATATAAATATGTATGCATATGTAGAGAGACACTATTATAATGGTCTTTAGTTATTTGTAGCCATCGCTGAATTTTCTGTTAGTAATTATTTGTTTTTGTTTTTTTAAAACATGATTAGCTCAGAAAAAAGTAAAAGAGGCAGGGGCAGAGATACTATCCTGATAGAATCCCAGACTGCCCAGCCAGAGGTCAAATGTTTTTTTTTAAATTTTCTCCATAGTGTTGTCACAGTGTAATTTCTAAATGTTTATTTCAATTTTTTAAAATAGTGTTTGTTGTGTATTTATGTTCTTGTTGTGTGTTGTGAACTGATCTGTTCTTGTGTGTTGTGACAAGAGGGACAATAAGGGTAGCTACTTTATTTTCAGTAAGAGTTAGCTCCCTTTAATATACTATTTAATTCTCGGTTGACTGTTTACAATAGCCACTCTCTCTTGAGCTGACCAGTGCATTTTGAATGAAATCTCCATCCATAATGTTTAACTAATACTTGTGTTGTTGTGCTCTGACTGTGTTACTCAAGAGGAGTGTGCAACTGTTATGGGAAGAGTGTTTCGTTAACGAACTAAGTAGACTTTATTTATTTGTTAGTAGTAAGTTGGTTTATGTAATAGTATGTATGTTTTTTTTTGTAAAAGACATCTTTTGTTTTGAAATGAGACAGTAGTGTGTCTCATGGATGTTGTCATTTGATTATGACATTTATTATATTATTGTAAACCATTGTTTTGGTTTTTGAGATGAGACACTATTGTGCCTCTGTGATGCCGGTTCTTTGATTATTTTGAACTGAACCTGTTTTGATTTATTTCATTATTTTATTTTGTTTTGTTGGCCTTTATTTCCGTTTGTTTTTTACATAATCTTTTTCTTATTTTCTAAACAAACTCTGTTTTTTTTTTTTTTTGTTGCAAAAGAAAAAAGGTTCAAGAACAGAAAAACAAACGGTACTTAGAAAAAGCTCAAGAAGCAGTACTTAGAAAAAGCTCAAGGTTGTTGTGTATGTAAAATCTTTGTTTCATGAAGTATCTCTCTTTTTTTTATATAATATCGCCTATCAAACTTGTATAAGCTCTCTGCTTATAAATTTCTGATAATTCAATTTCCAAAAGAAAAATGCCCTGAAGCCAGTGGCGTAGCTTGGGTGAGGAGAGGAGGGGGGAGAATTTGAAGATTCCCCCAAATTGAGTGTCTGAAATTTGTTTTTAAATAAATTAAATGTTATGTCACTTTCATGTAATCCTGCCTTTCAGATTGTTATATCAGTTAGTGACCCTGTTGCATGTATTCCACACAGAGTATTAACTCTTTCCATGCGGGGTCATCCTCAATTTCAAGGATTAACTTCCATAGCGCTGACTAGTGCCGTGTTACTCTCAGGAAGTAACTTAGTATAAAGGGTAGTTTAAGAGCACTGAAAACAAAGGAGACCATGAACGTGTTGAAGAAAAGTACCACTAGTCAGATGATTCATACAAAGATACAGCTATTGAAGTAGTGAAAATGTCTCTTAATAAGAGAAGTAGTGCTGAAGAGATTTCATTCTGTGCGCTGCTTCTAGTGTCCATCCTACAGTTGCTGATTCAGAAAGTTTCTTCAACAGCTTGATGATTTTGTCAAGCTGCAAAGAAACTGCAGACATAGTTTTCTCTCTTGCAGACCACCTTGTATTACTGTCCTTTTTTAAACTCCAGGCTCCAGCTTCTTTCAGTTTGGCCCATCTCTGGGGTGAATTGGAAAAAAAGTTGACTTCATATGGAGATGAAGGACAAATTCAAAGTCTGGAAAACCATTTGGACACCTTTGGGTTTCTTCTTGAATAATGACATGCTGATGAAAAACTGTTACTTTTTCCTGTTTGATGAAATACAGGCAAAGTGCTTAATAAGCTAAAATGTTGTAATTTTTGTTGCCTTAGAAAAAGACTAATAAAACAACATCTCTATGTTATAGCTAGGAGTGAAGAGAACTTGAGAAACACAAGCAATGAAGTTAGTAACATAAAGTCAAGGTTGATAGTAAGTATTTACAAACTTGTATCAACTCACTCTGTCTGTCTGTCTGGCCAAAAGTTTGTACACAATATTTCTCTGACACCCAATCTTAAGCTGAAATTTGCACAATTATTTCTTTTACCTGAAAACACAAGAATCAATTTAAAAAATTAATCATTTAGTACCCTAACCCGCACCCATGAGGGGACCTTCACCACCCATAGGGGTAACAGCGGTGGGTTTTGAACTGGTTAGCAAGCCTTTCTCACATCCCCACCACGTGAAGGTACACTCAGGTACACTCGCTAGAGCATACAGTGGTAGCTCACTGAGAGCCATGTTTGCTCACCTACTTAGCCATCATAGTGGGTAACTGGCCACTTCAATACATGTGTACTGCTCCGAGTACCAAAGACAACTGACTTAAATTGAGTTTAGTAATTATCACTTCCTCTTCTTCTTTGAGGTTTTTCTCATGCTATCACCTTTTTGACCCAAGGTGAACAAATAACATAGTGGCTGAGTGGTAAAGGACTTGACTTCTGAACCAAGTCCTGATGAAGATGGATTTTAATTTTTGTGATTTCTAGGACACTGAGTCAACCCAAGTTGAATGGATGTTCCTAAAACCCCTTTTCAATATTTGAAACTTTTTAAATTAAATATTTCTTCAGTCTCATTGCTAGGTTAATTACAAATCATTTTGGAGAAAACTGATTTTATTTTTCATTAAAAGGAAGAATCTTTATACCTTATTTTCAGTTATAATCTCTATTTTTCTAGCAGTAGTTTGTATTTTTATATTAAATACAAAAATGTGACCTACTTCTCTTTGCTTAAGATTATAAAGGTAATCGGGGGTAGGACGTAGTGGGTTTATACAATGTTCAATATCAAATGGTTAATTTTTGGTAAACTCTTTAATTTCTTCAAATTTATCAGTCTTAGAGAAATTGATTAAAAATTTTGTCTTGGGAAATGCTATTAGGATGTAGCTTATATCTTTCAAGACAATTTGTCTATATTTTAAATTGTTCTCTTTTCAGGATGTGGAGCATGAAAAAATCATGCTAGTGAAACAGCTGACACAATTTACATCAGTAAGTTATATCTTTTTACAATCAAAGTTGATCTTAAGGACCATACAGAAAAAAAAAGTAAAGTTTCCCTTTCAGACCTTGAGATTTTTCTATGGCGCAGATGATGTTAAGGCCATCTGTTTCTATTGCCAACGGTCAAATAGCAGGATGCCATGTGGCCAGCACAATGACCAACCACCTTTACTTTGCCCAACTAAAGTCAGGTACCCATTAGAGTTGGGTGGAGTAGGGGGCGCCCTAAAAATCCTGAAATTTAAATTCCCAGTCTTCCCTAAGATTCCAACCCAGGACCCCAGTTTCAGAAGCCAAGCGCTTAACCACTCAGCCACTACCACCCCACCTTTTATTCCATATGCTTAAACAAATTCCTGCAAGTTCTCCTTCTTCCCTAGTGCCATTTGAGAATGGAAAGGGTTGCTCAAATCATCCGAGGACTTAGCAAAAAGTCATTGATTAACATGCATGACTAGTTTGAAAGGTGTAGGATCTAATTACCTTTTTATTTGATACAAAGTCTGTAAGTAAAATTGTGATTAGAATAGAATAAGAAAATGAATCTGATTAACAAATATTTGTTTTTCTCTTCAGAAATACAACTACATAACCAGACAGAAAGACAAAGAAATCCAGGTAAGAATAAAAAAAGCTATGAAAATTTTTAGACAGTACATTTTTTTTTTCTTAAAGGTGTCAGAGAGAGAAAGAAGATTAAAAATCTTTTTTTTTTTTTTCCAGAGACTCAAAAGTGAACTGGAGTGGTAAGTATCTTGCCTAACACTTTCTTTTTAGCACTTTTTTGTTCTAGATTAGTGCTTGTTTTTTTTTTCTGTAAAAATATTCACTTGTGGTTGAAACAGACAAGTCTTGAAATGGAGAAAAAGGATTGCTCTTCTTCTTCTATAATACAGACGTTACTTCAAAAAAGAAGATGATTACATCCCACGCATCTTGCATTCAGTCATGCATATTAACCAATGACTTAAATTAAATATTAGACCTAGACTATAGTCTATAGCAGGGTTAGCAAATTATGGGCTGCAGGCCACATGCGGCCCGTCAGAATATGCGGTCTGCGGACACATACAGAAATCAGGTGTGTCCACTATATGTACATATAAAAATGCAAATAAATTAAAACTAATTTTAAATATCTTTATAAATATTTGGCAATGTCTCATAAAATGTTTCATGTAAATGAAGATAATTCTTATCGGCTATATTTCAATACATTCAGTTAAAGCAGTAGTGGCCTTAGGGGGTAGCTAGTGGGGCAACCGCCCCCCTGCAATTAGAGATTCCATTGTTATAGTCAACTTCGAAAACCAGATCAGTTCTCATAAACTAAGATATTTGATAGTATATGATTTGATTTGATACAAATTATTATGTAAGTTCTTAACATACTTTTGATTACAAATTCTCATTCTGTTTGGAAAAGACAGCATCTTATAACCTGCAGTATTTTTTTTTAAACCTTTTTTTTTTTTAAATCTTGTTAAATTTCTTTAAATTACAGTGTACAAATTACAACTTGTGGATTGTTCTTTGCATTATCATTACATGATACATTTCATGTGAGGACAAAGAATCCGCTACTAGCCCTAAACTTTTATAAACTCAACAGAGCATCACATCTTCATTTAATATACTCCAGCTATATCGTGCTTTGGTATTCAATGTAGTCTAATGTTTAAAATAAAAAAGCTAAATAAAATTATTTCTTTTTTTTTCTTTCAGCCAATATGAAAAAGAGTGAGTTTTCACAGCATGACAGTTTTTTCTTAGAAGACTTTTCTCAGTGTCAACTTTGTATTGTGGCTTTCTTCAATTGTCATTCATAAAGATCAGTGAATTCTGTTAATTCTAGATTTGAAATTTTGTAACTTAATACTGTGATTAAATACTGAATTGTACCTCACCCTTGTTGCTTTTATCTGTACAGCCAATGATTATGAATGTTAAGAATTCCAGTTTTTTCAAATTATGAATTGGGTACAGGCTGAGAATATTATTTGAATTATGGCTTTAAAAACAAAATAGTTTAATTTTTATTATAACAAAATGAGTTTGATTATTGATTGCACTAAAGTTTTCAACTAAAATAAAGTCATAAACTAAAATTTTATCATGAATTTCAAAATATAGTTAACCACACAAACTTTTCATAACTTTTGTATTGGAAAAGGGGGGGGGGGTGAATTTGACCTAAATAGGCCTAGATGTAATCATTCAACTGTATGCCTACAGTTCGATCTTATTCTTTTAACTTTGTACAAATATTTATCCATAATAAAATCAGTAATAAGGAAAATGTTTCTTACATAAACATTAATGCACAATAAAATAATGTTTAAAATGCTAGCACAATACAAATGTCTAGAATAAAAACATAGAGCCCGGAAGCTCAAAATTGGAACCAGTGAAATCTGCCCATGTGGAGTGTCACCAGATAATGCCGTCCATGTCCTCCAAAACTGCTCTCTTTACCAAGAGGCTCGTACTAGACACTGGCCCCAAAACACCTCAATAGAAAGAAAACTATATGGAGAGCTCCCTGATTTGGAAGCCACTGCGCAGAGCTCCCTGATTTGGAAACCACTGTGCAGTTCATCTCATGTATTGGTCTAGTCATCTGAACACTTTAGCATAAAATGAGAACAAAGAAGAAGAAGCGTAGAACCTACTGATAACATTTGTGTTAGTGGAGCCAGGAGAACCTACGCATAGCTTTTGTGGAGATATCTACCTTCTACAAGTTTCATTACAGATCTACTTGATAAGACCATATACACTATAAACACTTATGTACATTTGTACATACACATATGGGATTCAATGTAGTTAAGACGGCCCAAATTAAGCTTGTCGCAGTTAGTAATGTTGTTGAGTATATTTGTAAAAATGTACACTATCAAATAGCGCCACTTTCTTCTGTAGGCGATGACATCATTCATGCTATTAATATTTTGTGCAACATTTTATTCCTTGTCCCATTGTCATGAGTGACGTAATGGATCAGCTCTTATTTTGGGGTCTTTTTCGCCTTATTGTAATTGATAGACAAGATGTACTTTTTGAGGTCCTGAAGGAATCTTGGTTTTATACTACTGGTCAGCCTTACCATATTGCCTTGGATTAATTCTTGTTAGGACTATTTGACCTCTGTTTAGGGTGAGTTGTATTTTATACTGTAACGATATTCTTTAAACGGATTTGTTCGTATTTCTAGTTTTAGAAACTGTCTGTTATTTTTATAGGGTTTCAGTTAATTATTTCATCGTTGATTCAATGCTGTGGGTTTTTGGTATAACGTGGACATTGTCATCGTCATCTTTGTATTGTTGGTCAGAAGTTAATGACAGTTCTAGTATGCTGCTATCATGATTGATGTCCGTTGGCAGTTTATACAGAACTTATTACACAGACGAATCTTTGGCATACGATATGAAACTGTGATGTTGAAGTCAGTGTTTTCAAGCAACATATTGGTGCTTACTTTATTTATGCTTTTTAAAGTTATTACTTACAATGAATTTATGACTTTTTATCTTTATATTTATTTGTGAAAAATTATCATTCACATTATTCCTTTCGATATTATTGTATTCTATTAAATTCATATTTTATTTTAACTTATCATACATATTGTTTATTATTTTATGAACAAACTGTTAGGCTGACCTTCGAGACTATGTATAATCATCAAGCAAAAGATAACAATTATTCTTTAATACACACACATATTGCAATTAAAATTTTACTTAATTACCTAGACATTAAAAATCTAATCATAAATAAAGTCCTGACAGGACAGGACAGGCATTATTTAGATTGTCTTTACAATAATTTAAAAAAAATGTTAAACCATATCAATACATAATAACCATTGGCAGGGCTGATTCACAACAATAACAACTGAATCATAGTTCTACAAATGACAAGAAATAAAATGGCCGCCACTTGAATGATTGTAGGAATCAGGAGAACACAAAAGAGTTCTTCTGTCAATATACAAGGTGTTTAAATGTAAAAAAAAAAAAAAAATATGGATTAGTAACAGTGATGAAAAATAATATATCATATTACAAAACTGTTTTTTTTTTTTGTTTTAATGTACTAATCACAAATCTGAGATAAAAGAATATTTTAAATTAAGTCAACAATAAAGGCTTTAGAAAAAAAACAACTTAAAAAACGCTACCAAATACAATTTATATTTATAAAAAAATATTAATCAGATGTTCCCTCAGCAGCTTGTTTGGTTTCTTCATACTGGTACTTAGAGAATGAATAACAAAAGAAAATAAATGTCAATTACAATAAAGCGTAAAAAAAACAAACAACAACATAGAAGACACTTTTTTGTCCCCCCCCCCTCCCCACTAAAATGAATTTCAATGAGTGGTTGTGCTAGTAATCTAGCTAATTACATTTTTAAAACTCCCTCATAATTGTATCTATTTTAACAATGGTAGTAGACATTGCAAAGAAAAAAAAAAGTTTCATTACTTTTCTATGATTAACGTTTAGTAGATTTGAGAGTGCAGAAGTTAAACAAAAGCATAAACTAAGATGAACTCTTTTCAATAAAAGGATGGCTGCCTGATTGTGCGGTTTGCGCGCTGGACTGTCGTTCGGACTTATCGATCGTCCCGGGTTCAAACCCTGCCTGCTCCCATCCCCCGTCGTCCTGCGGGAGGTTTGGACTAGGAAGTAATTATCTTCAACTCTGAAGGAACATCCGAAATAAGTAAAACAATTTCTTTTAGAATCAAGGTGATAGTCCTGCCAGCAAAACCAATGTTTTGATGAAGCAAGTTTTATCCAGCAAAACGTTTGGAGTTTGTCTAATGAATGGAATAATGACAAATTTATGTGGTCAAATAAAAACAAGTATCATCTGGACATCTATTACAAATGTCACTGGTAAACTTTAAGAACAGTTCTAGAGAAAAGAAGATGTGTGTTAAAATAAATAAAGATCTATATACAAACAAATATACACTTATAAGTGTATGATATAAGAGTAATTAGCCACAGAGAAACTGAAGTGAAACTCGTTAGTAAAAATCATGAGCTATTGTAATATACAATATTTATATAATATTTAACTTTTTTTTTTCAGTTTATGTTGTAATAAGTGTTTCTATGACAAAATAATTCACACTTTGTTTTTCATATTGAGAATAATTCAAGTTGGAGGTGATGACATTTTTAAAATTGACCTTATAAAACAACAAAACAATTTTAAGTCTCAATAAACTAATCTTTTTGTAGGACTGAATACTATTTTTAAATACTAGTCCAAAAACTTAAGGTTACAGAGCACCCCACCCTGAAAAAGAAAATTTTTTTTTCTTTCTGTTCTATTAACATTTAAAAAATCCAACAAGTTTTTTAGGTCTATGAAAAATTGGACAGGAAATAAAATCATGTATTGATGTGGACAAAACTCAAAAGGGATGATTTAGGTCAGTGCTGCCCAACTTTTTCCAGCCTTAAGGCTGAATTTCTTATACATGTCATGGGCCACACAAAAAAAAGGCAAGTCCAATGAAATTAGTCTCTGCACCATGAGCAGAAGCTTCAAAAGCAAAACTGCACTGCATCATGGGTCAGATATGGCCTGCAGGCTCTAGGTTGGGTAACACTGTTTTGGATGCATACATTCTTTTTAAGAATGCAAAAAAAAGACATGAAAAAAATGTGCATCTATTTTTATTATTATCTCGGATTGCCAATAGTGGTTACCATGTTCTAAGATACACAACAAAACAGTTTTAAAAAATGTGATATGTTAGTTTCAAATTATTTTTTATATTTCAAAGATTTGATAAAATATTGTTATTAAACAAAAAAATGTGTCATTAGCAAAGATGAAAATGAGGAGAAAAGAAGCAAAGAAAACTGCATACAAAATCATTGTGAGTATTTATTTAAGAGGAATTTTAAGACTAAGACTAAGACTGCTTTATTGATCCTAACGGAAATTTGTTGTGATTACATTTCCTCTCTTGAAAACATGCACTGGCTGAAAATCCTTTTTATATTGGTTGTTAGCAATAGTCAATAAATACTATTTTCCTGTGCATTAGCTTATTACCAATATGCAGTAGTTCCTTGCGTATTGGCTAAGCCACTCTGCCACCCAAATCTTGAATGCAATTAGCTTTTGAAAATGAGTCCTCTTTAAGTTTTAAGGAAATTTTCTAAAATGCTCATTTTATGAAAGAGACAAAATTCCTAGTGCACTGGCTAATCAAACAGAGCTCCCAATAAACAAATAATGCCCAAGTGGACTTATTAGACATTTGAAATACAAACTATTACACCTGGTTAAAATTGATACTTATGAATTAACTCAGTTTAATTTTTAGCGGAACCAACTTTTTAAGAAGCCTATCACAAACTTCATCCTTTTAACATGCTGCAGGTTACCTTTGTAAAGAATTGAAAAAAGTGGGCCTCAATTTTGGTAGACATTTGTGTTTTTCAAATACAACAATAACTAAACCATCTGTTTGTTATGTCAGCATTGAAATAAAGGTTTCAGGTCGGGATGAGAGGTCAATATCCGGAGAGGATTTTTCACTCATAGTTTCCATGTTCTGTTTTGGGCTGGGCAGAGGGGATAGGTCACATATGCTCTCCACATCAGCACTGACCTGGGATGAGCATTTGCTGCTACAAGTAGCATCACTGCAGCCACCATCACAGCCAAAACAAACATCATTAATGTTATTGTCTTGATAGGATGAGTGCTGCTTTTACTTACAGGAGAATGTTTTGAGATTGGCGAGTGCCTTGAGGCAGAAATGGATGAGTTTTTGCTACAATGAACTTGACGTTTTTTAATGTTGTTTTACATATGAGTTAACCTAGTCTCTTGCCCATCAGCTTCATCTTCACTTCGATACTCCCTGATTGCAGTGGCAGGTCCCAAAAAGTTTAATGTCTTAGCATAGGTCAGTAGGATGAAGCCCTGCAGGGTTTAGTTTGTCTGATGTTTGGGTGTCCAGTGATGCTTCATATGTAGATTGAGATTTGAGCCGAGAGGTAATGTCTTTCATAGACCCTCTGCTGTTATTGCGACGATGACGAGACTTCCTGGCATGCATTTTAGTAGGAGGTAGTGGTACCAGCTAAGACCTGGTTGTCATGCTCCCTTCTGTGTTTTTATAGAGTCAGGCCTAAAGTCAAAAGAGAAAAAAAAAGTGTCTTTATTTTTGTTGTCTCATCTCTATCTCTTAAAAAAAAAACTAGATGTATAACATTCTAAAATTCATTTCTTTTTCTGAATACCAAACTAGTGGTCCTAATAGCACAGTCCACAGCAGGCCTTTCAAAACTTAAAATAATATGGAAAGACAAGGGCTTAGCCCTCAGCACCAAAATCAGACTGGTGTGCTCCCTGGTCATGGCCACATTTTTATATGCTTGCGAGTCTTGGACGCTGACTGCAGAGCTAGAGAGGAGGATCCTAGCAATGAAATAGAGATGCTACAGAAGGATCCTAGTTATCACATTCAAAGACCACATCACAAACCATGAGATTTGAGACAGGGTTACTGCAGCGATCGGACCCCATGATGACCTGCTAACTATTGTAAAAAAAATGCAAGCTTAAAATCTATGGCCATATAACAAGATCTACGGGGCTTGCAAAGACCTTCCTTCAGGGAACAGTACACTGCTCACTACGTTTGAAAGGAAAATTCTTCAACATATCATTCATCAATGTTCATGCCCCTACTGAAGATGCAGATGATAACACAAAAGAAGCCTTCTATGATGGACTGGAAAGAATTTATGATGAAGCACCAAAGCATGACATCAAAATAGTCCTAGGAGATTTCAATGCAAAAATTGGAAAGGAATCAGCATACAGGCCAACAATTGGCAAAGAAAGCTTACACGAAGAGACCAACAATAATGGCATAAGATTAGTGGATTTTGCATCAGGAAAAGGAATGTCTATCAGCAGCACAAAATTCCAACATAAGAATATTCATAAGTTTACCTGGATCTCACCTGATGGCAACACCATGAATCAAATAGATCATATACTCATAGATAAGAGACATGGATCATACATACTAGATGTAAGAAGTTTCAGAGGAGTAAATGCTGACTTAGACCACCTACTAGTAAAAGCTAAATTTAGACAAAGAATAAGTACCATACACAATTACCAAAGAAAGAGAGCACAGCAATATGATAGTCAAAAACTCACAAAGGATCCACTTGTTGCAGAAACTTATAGAATGGCACTCCAAACGCAACTAGCAACATTAGAAAAGGACAGCGAAAATAACATAAATGAGCATTGGGAAATAATAAAGCATGCTATCAAAACAATAGCAGAAGAGGTAGTTGGACTTAAACAAAAGAATGAGAAAATAGGGTGGTATGATGATGAATGCAGACAAATTATAGAAGATACAAACAATGCTCTGATGATAATGCTACAGAGAGAAACCAGAAACGCTAGACAGCAATACAATAAAGCAAGAAGAAGGGCCACAAAAGTTGTGAGAAAGAAAAAACAGGAATGGGAAAAGTCCAAGATTATTCAAATTGAGGAACTAGCAAAGGAGGGAGACATGAGAGGAATGTATATGAAAATTAAAGATGAAAAGAACGGATTTCAAGCTAGATCACACATGTGTGAGAACAAAGATGGTCAGCTTATTACAGAAAACAGCAGGGTCATTGAGAGATGGGCTGAATACTTTGAGGAGATCCTAAATACCACTGAAGATGGAGACAATGGAGAATATAAACTGCCACATGGGGGACCAGATCCCTTAGTGAACCCTCCAACACTCATTGAAACATCAGAAATAATTAGGACCATGAAGAATCACAAAGCACCAGGAGAGGACCAAATCACAGCAGAACTAATTAAATATGGAGGGAAAGACTTACATTCCCAAATACACAGACTAATATCAAGAATTTGGGAAGAAGAAGTAATACCAACAGAATGGAAAACGGCTCTTATAACCCCAATACACAAAAAAGGATCCAAGCTAAAGTGCTGTAATTACAGAGGAATCTCTCTACTAAATGTGGCTTATAACATACTGTCTAGGCTTATAACTAAGAGGCTTGGAAAATATTCAGAAGAAATCTTAGGTGACTACCAATGTGGTTTCAGACCCAACAAATCCACAACCAATCAAATCTTCAAACTAAGATGTATACTAGAAAAATGCCAAGAATACAACATACCAATCCACCAACTCTTTATAGACTATAAAATGGCTTATGACAGTATCAGAAGGAAATACCAATATGACACTATACAGGATTTTGGAATACCCAACAAGCTGACAAGACTTATACATATGACATTAAACAACTCAAGTCATAATACAAGGAGAACACTCATGGGAATTTAGGATTAAACGAGGATTAAGACAAGGAGTTGCACTTTCCTGCATGCTTTTCAATTTGACACTGGAGAGAGTTATAAAAAATATACACATACACATGAGAGGAACTATCACTAACTACTTCAGGAGAGAAAACACGGGTCCACAACCAACAGGGACAATATACAGCCAACCTCTACAATACCTTGCTTATGCCGATGACATTGCCTTATTGGGTAAAGAAACCTTTGACATCGCTAGAGCCTTCACACAACTAGAAGAAGCATCTCGACCAGCAGGACTTGAGGTCAATGACAGTAAAACCAAGTACAAGAGACAATCAAACAGAGGGACAGCATATCAAAATCAAAGACCACGAATTTGAAAACGTCCAAACTTTCAAATATCTAGGAATGACCTACTAACAGAAATAAAGGAAAGAATAGCAGGAGGCAACAGGGCATTTTATAGCACCCACCATTTACTTAAGAGCAAAACGATTTCAAGGAAAACCAAGAAAATAATATACAAAACTATAATAAGACCAGCAGCAATGTATGGGAGTGAGACCTGGACACTGACAAAGACATCTGAAAATTTACTTAACACTTGGGAAAGAAAAATTCTTAGGAAAATCTATGGTGCCATACAGGATGAAACAGGGTGGAGGACATGCACTAACCATGAGATATATCAATTGTATGAAGACCCACCAATAAAGACAGAAATAAAAAAGAACAGACTACGTTGGGCAGGTCACCTTGAAAGAAGGTCAGACAACAGAGGAGCGAAAATCGTTTACAGACAAAAACCAAAAGGCAGGCGACTTAAAGGCAGACCCCAAATGCGATGGATTGATGATGTAGAAGCAGATCTGAAGCAGCTTGGGGTCAGGGCATGGAGACAAAAGGCCCAGAAGAGATCTGAATGGAAGGATGTGTTGAAGCAGGCCAGAGCCCTCCATGGGCTGTAGCGCCACTGGGATGGATGGATGGATAAAGATTTTCTTTATGATTGCTAGTTAATATTTACTTAACAGTGTAGTAAATTACAAGTCTTATCAGTTCCTCAATTGAGGACCCTTACTTTGACATTATGTCTACCTTGTCATTTCTCTTTAGCCTAAAAGTCCGCCTCTTTATTTCCTTTTGTAAGTCTATCTTTTCATTTCTCTTTATGCCTACATGGCCAAGGATCCCTGGTGGTATGATAGTGGAGTGTGAGCTATAGATTGTGGAAATAAAGATACACTCACACAACAAGAAAATTTACTTACATGGTGACTTCAGACTCTGACCTATGTGTCAGTTTTTTTACCAAGTCGATCTAGCTTTTCTAGAACTTTTATGACTGGATGAATTATACTCTTTCCACTATTATTGTACATAGTCAGTAATTGTTCTCACCTGATAA
Source organism: Biomphalaria glabrata (assembly GCF_947242115.1). Taxonomy (NCBI): domain Eukaryota; kingdom Metazoa; phylum Mollusca; class Gastropoda; family Planorbidae; genus Biomphalaria; species Biomphalaria glabrata. Next base: position 7,079 of record NW_026602919.1, on the reverse strand, counting down.
AAAAAAAATCATTATTAAAATTGAATGTTTGTCATGATACAAAATAATCATACAGAAAATAAAACATCAATATCATAAATAAGTAAGGGTCAGGTTCGGGGGTATTTAAACTTATGAATAACAGGTGAAAAGATCCAAAATTATTTCACATAACTTGGGTTCTTGGGTTCAAAATCCATTTGTTAGCATTGAACTTACCACTGCTGGGTCTAATTTAAATAAGATACCGGGTATGCACTTCAAGGACCCAAAGTCATTTTTTTTTCAATATTTTGATTACAACAACAAAGTTTATGCTAAACATAAATTCTAATACAAAATAGAGAAAATGTGTTTCAAAATATATATTTTATATGTGAGGAACATTCTACCTTTAAAAATAAGATAAATGTTAAGCTAAATTTTTCCTATGTGCAAATATTTGTTATTTCAAAAATTTGGGAAACACTTATTTGGATACATTTAATGATACATACATAAATAAACAGCAGCACATGGGACCAAGTTTTTAAATGAGAGAAAGTAGTGAATTAAATGTGACGAAAATAAGGGACTGCGCCGACCAAGGCTCGAACCAGTGACAATTGACCACTGGGGTGGTAATTTGCATGAATGACTCTGGACCAAAAGAATGTTTTTTGGACATTCCAATGGTCTAGAGGTTAGTGCGTTATCGATAGGTGGTGTTGTTGTTTGCAGGTTTTTTATCCATATATTGTAATTAGAAAATGAGAATACCTCAGATCCTTTCTTAGAATATCTTGATGATAATGACAGAATCTGATGTGTCTTTCAGTTAAGGACTTCATTGAGATTCAGAAAAGTCCTCCCATCGGAACCAAAGTAATTCAGCAGAGGCAATCTCAAGGAGCATGAGAATTTGTCTAAATGATGGTCTATTTTTGAGCTTTGCACTCCTGAAAAAAAGAGAAAGATATTTACTATTCTTTGGTGATGGTATTTTAGGGAGTGTGTTGAACTTAATGATTTTATAAATTTCATTTATATAGAGTGTGTTATAAATATTGCACATATTTTAGTCAATTAATAGTATTAAACCTTGTTTGCATAAAAGTATCACATATGATAAAGATTTCAGACATGAAAACTAATGTACAGCTGTGTCTGCTGGTTCAATAGATCATTTTTGGGTCATCTTAAACATCTTATTTCTCATTTTTAGTTCTAAAATGTCAATTACAATGTTTATTCTGACTGGCTTTATAACAATGTCATTGAAATTATATATACATCTTTATCTTAAAAAAGTAATTACAGCAACAACAACACAAAAAAAATGATGAAAACTTAAGTTCATATCTTACATATCAATACTAAGACTAAGACTAAGACTGCTTTATTGATCCTTACGGAAATTTGTTGTGATTATGAGTGTGGACACCTAAGACCATAAAGTCATCTCATAAAATACAGGTAAATTATTTTTTTTAGGCAGGAGAAATCGCACCAGGCTACTTACCAAAAGTCTACTTTTTCATTTCACTGCACATTTTATTTCAAATGACTTCTGATGACATTCAGGTCACAGTGCCAGCGAATGACATTTTAGTGCTTTTTTTTTTTCATTCCACTCTCGGCTGGTTCCTGACAATATCATTGGATGCCACAAGAACACTGCAGACAAAATGAAACAAAACAATTTTTGAAATAATTCTTTTTAAACATAATCACAAAATGATTGCTGAGAGGTTGGTAGTGACAGCATTCAAAAAGTAGGTAGAAACACACATATTAGTTCTAGCTAATTGCACTAATAGAAAAACCCAGTTTCAGGTAAAACTAAGAAAACAATTTACCGCTACATCATTAAAGAATTTTCAAGAATTTCTAAAACAAGAAGGATGTTTCTCTCTGCACTTTCAAGTATGAATGAAAATCTCTGACAAAGGAACATAGCTACTGTAGTATATAATCTGTTTAAGTTCCTGCATACTATAACAATATGTTTTTGTAACAAAATAAACTTAGCTTTCAGCATAGGAAACTTATTGCTATTACTATGACATCTATCATAATATAATATAGAGGTTTGGAGAAAGATTCAAATAAACAGATTTAGAGGATTAAGATAAAAAAAACAGAGTTAGCATGTATAGTTGTGCAAATAAAATTATCAAGCCATACAGCTAAGAATATGATACAATCTAATCAAGATTCCAATCTTATGTGAGTCCTTACTGCTGCTTAATTGCTCAAAACTTCAGAAATTAAAATATTCTCATTTTACATCTGACAATGTTTACTGATGCAGAAGGAAATATGTTGTCTTGTGTCTATCCTATACAGTTATTTTCCTAATCCCATGCCTACCCCATCACCTCCTTTGGTTTATAACACAATAAAAAAAACTATTTTCTATGAGAAGATTCAAAACTGGATCACACTCACAATGACCTGCTGACTACAGTCAAAAAATGGGTACTTAAACTTAATGAACAATTACAAGGTTCTCAGTGTTTGCAAAGACTCTCTCTTCAAGGAACAGTACCAGAAAAAAGGAAGAGGCAGAAGGAGAAAGTGATGGGAAGACAACATTAAAGAATGGATGGGTCTGTCACTGAAAAGATTCTATTCAAGGCAAAAGACAAAAAAAAAAAACGGATATACTAATGGACAGATGAGGATGATATACAGAGATAAATATACAGCTTAGAGATGTTTTAATTAATAATAAAAATTATACTTGCTGCTTTGCATACATTTTTAAAAAGATAAATTTTAAATTGACTTTAAACCCAGCTGTCACTGATCACATGCAGGGGAACAATAATGTTTGTTTTTTAGCAGGAATGTTTAAAACTTATTGTTTTAAATTAAAAAAAGAAGTCTGACAGATTTAGTACTGGTTTCAATTGTTATTGCTAGTACTTATATTACACATTTTTGTTTTAGTCATGTTAGGAAAAAAAAACATTTTCTAAAAAAGTATCTTTACAAAAACAAAACAAAAAAACACTGCAGTCAATGAGTTAAAAGACAATGGAAAATGCAAAAATACTACAATAGAACCTACTTGAAAGCTATAATGTTTGGGTGATTCAGTTTCCTTAAGTTCCAAATGTCTGTCTCTTTAACATCTCTGACCTTCTTGACAGCTACTTCTTCATTACAGAGTTTGCCAAGAAATACAGCTCCTTGAGCTCCACTTCCTAGCCACTGGAGATCTGTGATACTTTCAAATGTAATTTCCCAATCATCAGAAGAGGAAACTGAAATAAAAACATTAGATTATAAGGATAATATGGTCTTTGTATTAACTGAAGGGTACTTTTCAAAACTTAAGTTTAAAGCTTGCTGGTCTCACCAGCACTGCACAGTCTGTCTGATCTTAGGCAATTTCCTCCCACATACTACTATTCATGTCTACAAACCTGATAGACCAACTGCAGACATCAATGTCAGACTAAAGTATAGTCTAGACTTTAATTATAAATATTATTAGAAATATATAGGTAGCCCATAACATGAGTGGCCACAACCCAGACCTAATGATATGGGCTTTAGACTGTGATGGTGGTTCTTAGTTTAAAATGTCAATAATTAAAGGGAAGAAAATGATTGAAGGATTAAAAAAGAAGATGGCCGAGGAGAAGGTTGCAAAGCAATCTACTTAGATATCAATGGAGGTAGTAGAAGAGAGATAGAGTCAACAACAACTTAGATATCAATGGAGGTAGTAGAAGAGAGAGTCAACAACAACTTAGATATCAATGGAGGTAGTTGAAGAGAGATAGAGTCAACAACAACTTAGATATCAATGGAGGTAGTTGAAGAGAGAGTCAACAACAACTTAGATATCAATGGAGGTAGTAGAAGAGAGATAGAGTCAACAACAACTTAGATATCAATGGAGGTAGTTGAAGAGAGATAGAGTCAACAACAACTTAGATATCAATGGAGGTAGTTGAAGAGAGATAGAGTCAACAACAACTTAGATATCAATGGAGGTAGTTGAAGAGAGAGTCAACAACAACTTAGATATCAATGGAGGTAGTTGAAGAGAGATACAGTCAACAACAACTTAGATATCAATGGAGGTAGTTGAAGAGAGAGTCAACAACAACTTAGATATCAATGGAGGTAGTTGAAGAGAGATAGAGTCAACAACAACTTAGATATCAATGGAGGTAGTTGAAGAGAGATACAGTCAACAACAACTTAGATATCAATGGAGGTAGTTGAAGAGAGATAGAGTCAACAACAACTTAGATATCAATGGAGGTAGTTGAAGAGAGAGTCAACAACAACTTAGATATCAATGGAGGTAGTAGAAGAGAGAGTCAACAACAACTTAGATATCAATGAAGGTAGTTGAAGAGAGATAGAGTCAACAACAACTTAGATATCAATGGAGGTAGTTGAAGAGAGATAGAGTCAACAACAACTTATATATCAATGGAGGTAGTTGAAGAGAGATAGAGTCAACAACAACTCAGATATCAATGGAGGTAGTAGAAGAGAGAGTCAACAACAACTTAGATATCAATGGAGGTAGTAGAAGAGTGATAGAGTCAACAACAACTTAGATATCAATGGAGGTAGTTGAAGAGAGATACAGTCAACAACAACTTAGATATCAATGGAGGTAGTAGAAGAGAGAGTCAACAACAACTTAGATATCAATGGAGGTAGTAGAAGAGAGAGTCAACAACAACTCAGATATCAATGGAGGTAGTAGAAGAGAGAGTCAACAACAACTTAGATATCAATGGAGGTAGTAGAAGAGAGAGTCAACAACAACTTAGATATCAATGGAGGTAGTAGAAGAGAGAGTCAACAACAACTTAGATATCAATGGAGGTAGTAGAAGAGAGATACAGTCAACAACAACTTAGATATCAATGGAGGTAGTAGAAGAGAGAGTCAACAACAACTTAGATATCAATGGAGGTAGTTGAAGAGAGATAGAGTCAACAACAACTTAGATATCAATGGAGGTAGTTGAAGAGAGATACAGTCAACAACAACTTAGATATCAATGGAGGTAGTAGAAGAGAGAGTCAACAACAACTTAGATATCAATGGAGGTAGTTGAAGAGAGATACAGTCAACAACAACTTAGATATCAATGGAGGTAGTAGAAGAGAGAGTCAACAACAACTTAGATATCAAAGGATGGTAGTAGAAGAGAGATACAGTCAACAACAACTTAGATATCAATGGAGGTAGTAGAAGAGAGAGTCAACAACAACTTAGATATCAAAGGATGGTAGTAGAAGAGAGATACAGTCAACAACAACTTAGATATCAATGGAGGTAGTAGAAGAGAGATAGAGTCAACAACAACTTAGATATCAATGGAGGTAGTTGAAGAGAGAGTCAACAACAACTTAGATATCAATGGAGGTAGTTGAAGAGAGATACAGTCAACAACAACTTAGATATCAATGGAGGTAGTAGAAGAGAGAGTCAACAACAACTTAGATATCAATGGAGGTAGTTGAAGAGAGATAGAGTCAACAACAACTTAGATATCAATGGAGGTAGTAGAAGAGAGATAGAGTCAACAACAACTTAGATATCAATGGAGGTAGTTGAAGAGAGATAGAGTCAACAACAACTTATATATCAATGGAGGTAGTTGAAGAGAGATAGAGTCAACAACAACTCAGATATCAATGGAGGTAGTAGAAGAGAGAGTCAACAACAACTTAGATATCAATGGAGGTAGTAGAAGAGTGATAGAGTCAACAACAACTTAGATATCAATGGAGGTAGTTGAAGAGAGATACAGTCAACAACAACTTAGATATCAATGGAGGTAGTAGAAGAGAGAGTCAACAACAACTTAGATATCAATGGAGGTAGTAGAAGAGAGAGTCAACAACAACTCAGATATCAATGGAGGTAGTAGAAGAGAGAGTCAACAACAACTTAGATATCAATGGAGGTAGTAGAAGAGAGAGTCAACAACAACTTAGATATCAATGGAGGTAGTAGAAGAGAGATACAGTCAACAACAACTTAGATATCAATGGAGGTAGTAGAAGAGAGAGTCAACAACAACTTAGATATCAATGGAGGTAGTTGAAGAGAGATAGAGTCAACAACAACTTAGATATCAATGGAGGTAGTTGAAGAGAGATACAGTCAACAACAACTTAGATATCAATGGAGGTAGTAGAAGAGAGAGTCAACAACAACTTAGATATCAATGGAGGTAGTTGAAGAGAGATACAGTCAACAACAACTTAGATATCAATGGAGGTAGTAGAAGAGAGAGTCAACAACAACTTAGATATCAAAGGATGGTAGTAGAAGAGAGATACAGTCAACAACAACTTAGATATCAATGGAGGTAGTAGAAGAGAGAGTCAACAACAACTTAGATATCAAAGGATGGTAGTAGAAGAGAGATACAGTCAACAACAACTTAGATATCAATGGAGGTAGTAGAAGAGAGATAGAGTCAACAACAACTTAGATATCAATGGACGTAGTTGAAGAGAGAGTCAACAACAACTTAGATATCAATGGAGGTAGTTGAAGAGAGATACAGTCAACAACAACTTAGATATCAATGGAGGTAGTAGAAGAGAGAGTCAACAACAACTTAGATATCAATGGAGGTAGTAGAAGAGAGAGTCAACAACAACTTAGATATCAATGGAGGTAGTAGAAGAGAGAGTCAACAACAACTTAGATATCAATGGAGGTAGTAGAAGAGAGATACAGTCAACAACAACTTAGATATCAATGGAGGTAGTAGAAGAGAGAGTCAACAACAACTTAGATATCAATGGAGGTAGTTGAAGAGAGATAGAGTCAACAACAACTTAGATATCAATGGAGGTAGTTGAAGAGAGATACAGTCAACAACAACTTAGATATCAATGGAGGTAGTAGAAGAGAGAGTCAACAACAACTTAGATATCAATGGAGGTAGTTGAAGAGAGATACAGTCAACAACAACTTAGATATCAATGGAGGTAGTAGAAGAGAGAGTCAACAACAACTTAGATATCAAAGGATGGTAGTAGAAGAGAGATACAGTCAACAACAACTTAGATATCAATGGAGGTAGTAGAAGAGAGAGTCAACAACAACTTAGATATCAA